>NC_135303.1:94138786-94361286 GCF_051311805.1 Agelaius phoeniceus
TTCACTGAAGCAGTTTCTCTGAGCTTAGGCTTTTGCAGTCAGGCTACATAGCTATATTTTCTAACCACAGACTCAAAGATGTACATTTCAATTAAATCAAAATGTATTTTTACTCTGGAGAATTTCTACTGTGTTCCAGAAGGAAGGGTGGAAGCAAGAGGGAGAGGATGGAGGGGTAGGGTAGGGGTGAGTAGGGGATGGGGGGAGCGGGGGGTAGGGGGAGCGCCTAGGGGGGAGGGCTAGGGGGAGAGGGAGGAAGGGAGGGTAGAAAGGAGAAGTAGAGAGAAAAAGAAATACAAAAGAAAAGAAACACAGTAGAAAAATACAGGGAAAAAGAAATATAGAGCCCGGCCGGCCGCAGCCTCAATCACTGAGGGCCGAGGAGCAAATGGCTCTAGGGTGCCGTGCACCTGTGCCGGCCCCGCCCCCCGGGGCCCCGCCCCGGGGCCCCGCCCCGCCCCCCGGGACCACGCCCCGCCCCCCGGGACCACGCCCCGCCCGCGCCCGTAAATCCCGGCGGATCCGCGCCCGCCCCGCTTTCTGCGGTGGATGCTCATCTCGGCGTGTGGCGGGACCGTCGCTCGGCGCTGTGCGGAAACTCGGACCGGGGGCTGCTCCCGGCGCTGCGCGGAGCCCGAGGCACTCCGGTGGGACCGGGACCGGGATCTGGGCCCGGGGATTCGGGTCCTGGTCCCGCCGGTGCCTATTGTGGAAGCTGGGCAGAGCCGCTTCTTCCTCGGCGGGCGGTGTGTGAGGCGCTTTTCCCTGGAGCGGCCGCCGGATCGCGGCTGGCAGCGGGCGGGGCACAGGGACCGCCAGTGGCAGCCCCGGGACCCCACGGGCCCCGTCGCCCACCCCGCGTGGCGCCCCCTGGCGGACACGGCGCCGCCCCGCAGCCCCCTCGGGGACACCGAGCCTGGCCCGGGCCCCCGAGGCCGCCGCAGCCCCGGGGCACGCAGCGGAACGAGCGGGGCTGGATCGCCGCGGGCAGAGGGAGCCGTTCCCCCTCTGTCGCTCTCGACCGCGCCCGGGGTGAGAGCGGGGCCCTGCTCGGGCCGCTCATCCGATACCTGCCGGGTGAGGCCTGATGCTGTCCTTCCTCTCCCCTGCTTTCTCTGTGGCTCTCTGCAATGGAAAAACCTCTGGGTTTAAAATGCCAGGGGAACCTGTTACCTCCTTTTTTTCCCGAGCAGAGGAGATTCTGAATTGGAAAGACCCCCAAGGATCATCAGATCAAACAATGAGAAGTTATTGGCCCATCTAGGGGCTGAACTCAGAATATTCATATTCTCAGCTCCTAAGCAAGTTTTGGGATCACGAGAAAGGGCTAGGATGGGAATGGCTGCTCCTTCTTTTCTGCTAATGCTGTTTTACACACTAAGCCCCTTGAACGACCCTAAGGCAGAACTGGCTGGCACCTGACAAGACAGCATACAACTCCTCCAAATAACCTTAAATTCCTGCCCTTTCCAGCATTTCCCCAATGGCTCGGAAGGTGCAACATCATTTTCCAGGGAGAAATGAGCAAAACAAGTCCTAAGGGTTCACTTAGTCCATAGTTCTCCCAACAGAGAAATGCATTATTGTCATCCAAAGCTTCAAGATCTGTTAAAAATTCAATGACAACACTGGGATGGGATTCCTAGAAACCTTAATATTCTTGGCTCCATTTTTATGAATTTTTAGTCCCTCGGCTGGCAGAATTTATCCTGGGATTTAGAGGTGAAGCAGGATTGGTTTTGGATTGACTTTTACCTCTGGGCCCAATTTCCCTCAAAAACATCCCCTACTTATTCCATGTAGATTACTCTTTGTCCCCAAAATTTCCCTACCTGTCCACTACCAGTAATCCTATTTTCTCCTCAAAATGTTCATTCTCCATCTTGGAGAAAATATCCATTTCTACATCCAAAATTTTTGCTCCATGTCCACAACTGATGACCTCAATTTACCTCAGGATCTTAATTCCTGAATCTCTGAGGATTATTTCACTTTTCTTCCCCAAATTTTCCTTATCTTTCCACTTGTGATTTTCTCATTTTTACAAGAAAATATTAATAATCTATTCTAGGGACTATGTCCAGTTTTACAACCCAAATTTTCCTTACCTTATTTTTTTACCCAAAAATACTCATTCTTAGATTTTTTTTTAAAGTTTTATCCCCCAAAATTCCCCTACTTTTCCAAAAATTCCCTCATTTTTACTTCAAAATATTTATTTAATACCATGGAGCTTTTCTCAAGATTTACTCCCACAATTTTCCCTACTCATCACCTCATTTTTCCCATTTTTCATTCTCTTCTCCAGAGAAGGATGGAGACTGTCCTCAGAGGGAAACACAGCCTGGTGGGCCCCAGCTCTGGCAGCCCGTTTCCTCTTGTTGCTGCTGTCCTGGCAAGGCACGGGTAAATCCAGCAGCCCTGGCAGCAGCAGAGCTGGAGCTGGAGCCAGCCCTGCCCCGCCTGGCACCCCGGCAGCACACCCACCCAAGTGACCACCAGTGGCTCCTGTCAGAAGCCAGCACAGTGAGAAAAGTGCAACTCCTGACACCAGAGACACAGATTGGGTGTCCTTCCAAAGAGGGCAGCGCTGTTTTGGGTAGGGACAGAAAATGGCACAGAAAGGCACCTAACCCGACCCCAACCCAGACCCCGCCACCTCAGCACCATTTCCTACAGCACTATGGGGCAGAGAGAGAGAAGGGAAATTACTTCCTATGAGCTTGAAATTTATCCAGGCAGAAGTGGGATGTTGTTCTGCGCCTCCCCAAAGCACTGCAGGCACATGGGAGCAGCTCAGCACCGGCCCAGCTCTGAGAAATAATACCTGTGAGGGGTTTAAGCATTGGCAAAGATTTAGTCCTGTGGTCCCAGACTGATGAGGGAAGAAAGGCACTTCTTTTATTACTAGAAAAGCTTCTTTTATTCCTTCTGCAGGCTTTTAATTCTGTGGCCTGTGTGACTGTCTGATATCTTTCTGACAAGACTTGTCAGAGATTTAGATTAAAGAATTGAATTTGGGTCCGTTCACTACAAAATCTTGCCAAAGCCTGAAGGCCTGGGGTGATGACTGCTCTCTGCAAAGGTACTTTATTAATTCTCTGTCAGATTTCCCTCAGCGCTGGCCACAAACGGTGGGGGTTTGGATCAGGAATTCTGCAAGCAGGGCCTGTGTGACCCTCGGCTTCTTGTGTGTGTGTGTGAGCCAGGGCTGGGACAAGGACTCGTGCTGGAGCTCTTTAGAGCCATTTTAAAGGTCTGATCCTAGAACGTTTTGGAGGCTGTTTCCAGAGCTCCATTTGTAGCTGGATCTCACTCCAAGTACAGCAGTCCAGGGGAGGGTTCTGACCTCTCCTGCTCAGCCAGGCTGCGGCTGTCGCTGGCTCAGATTGGGACTGGGGCAGGTTTTCCAGGGAACTGGAGATCAGTAAGGACTGGTGCTCTGGAAAGCAGGGGCCTGCAGAGATTTGCTTTAGCAAAGCTTAAATGCAGTTTGTAAAGGTAGCCCAAAATTCAAATTCCTATGGTTTTTGTGGAGGACAGGAGAACTAGATCAGAACAGGCTTTTGTGCTAAGAGGGTCTGAGGATCTGCCTCCCTACATGGGGCATGATCTGTGTGATTAAAATGAAGTCCTTGTCCCAGAGGCTGATGGTTTCTGCTCATTCATGTCCCCTGTTGTCCCCAGCGTGTTCCTTGCTGATCCAGAGGGATCTGCTCTGGTTTCAGACTGTCCATGCCCTGGTCACTGCAGTCCCTGAGACACAGAGACAACCCTGGCCAGAGTGGCCAGTGCCACTTAAAAAGAAATGAAATGCACCAAACTTGGTGTGGACAGGAACTACTCTGTGCTTGCTTCAGTTTTAAAATTGTGAGTAAATTCTTGATGCATAATCACTTAATTCTGCCTCTAAAGGGAGAGATTTTCCTCACCCCTATTTACAGATTGCTATATACAAATGCACATAACTTTATAAAGGAAAACCGGAAGTAAAAACTAACACCCTCTGCTACATTAGATTATTATTTTCTTGTGGCCATTTATTTTGTGATAAACCTGCCTTTCCCAGTGTGCTTGGGGGTTTCAGCTATTTGGGAATAATTTCAACTGACTCTTTGCAGTGAAAATATGAAGGTGGGGATGAGTGACCAGTACCCTGGGAAGGGCTGTGGGTGTGCCTGGGTCAGGAGCAAATGGTCAGGGCTTATCTTCTCCTGGTTTGAGGCTGGGTCTGGCAACACCACAACATTCCAAAGCAGACTAATTATTTCCTCCACTTTGTCACTTGTCCAGGCTCTCTGCATACTGCCATGTCAGTGGATTCACCTCTATGCCACAGGGGCTTTCCATGTGGGCTTCAGGGCTCTCCTCCAAGTCGTGGTAAACCCAATTTCCATTTTACAGACCTCTATTGCTGCTGGACTGGGACATGACCTCCCTGTGAAATCAGTTTTTAAACAAAAGGTAAACTTTGAACCTTGGACTACGGCTAAAAGATAAGAGATGCACACTAGATAATACTTGGCAAATATTAGTTGCATGCCACGGGCAGATACATCTCTGCTTGTGTACCTCTACATGTTTTAGTGTGCTGGTGCAGCACAGAGATTTAGTTTTAAGGGGTTATTCACAGAGCACAACCATTAAATAACTTCTAGCTGCCTAAAAGTGAGGTAACATAGTGTAAGTCCAGTAATTACCTTTCCTCCACAGCCCACCTAGAGTTCAGGGAACTGAGGGTCACCTGTTTGCACAAGTGACAACATTTTCCCTACCACACCAGTAATTTCCTTTGCCCTAGTGCATTACTTCTGTGAACAGCAGCTTTTAAGAAAATTGTCAAGTTTGAAACAGTTCCTTTTCCTCAGCAAGCAAGCAGCTGGTTCACCGTCTCCAATTATGTAATAATAACGCAAGTATAAATTGTGCTTCTATGTTTTATCAATGGCTGGGTACAACACACACATTTTGGACTCAGTTTGCTTAACAACACCTTTCAGAGCTTTCACCTGGCACCACGAGAGAAGAAAGGCACCAAGAAAGTGCCACATCAACTCCTGAGCTCCTTTCAGCTCAGCAGGGCGAGGGACTGCTGGGGAAACAGCCTGGGAGAGGCACAAGGCAATGCAAGGCCTTCCTACAGCTCCTGCCTGCACAGAGGGGGCTGCCCCACAGAGGCCAGGACAGCTCTCTGTTTACTAGCATGGCTGTGGAAACTTCTCTGTCAGTAAAGCATAGTTCAGACATGTAGCACAGCACCAAAATTATTATTTATCTGGTACTGAAAATAACTGGGTGCCTTTAGAAAGTGCTGGGGAAAAAACCCCAAAAACTTAATCCAGCACCATTACTTCACTAGGTGCTGGTTCAGCAAACACACATAAGCAATACATAGCAACCCTCACTCAGCTTCCTCCTGTTCTTATGTTCAAACTGTACTGTCTAAAGCTCACTTTTAAAAAAAAACCCAATCATGAACCCCCCCCAAGACTTAATGTAAATAAAAGCACAACTTTAAACAACACTTAAAAAGCAACATTAATTCAAACTGCCATATTCATGCCAGCTTTCAGGAGTTAAATAAAAATACAGTTACAAATTTAATAGAAGCTTTATTAAGTTACCATTTCAGTAGAGTAGGAATATTTTGTCAAATGATGCATTTCAGGAAAACTTAATTTGATGAAAAATTCCCAGTTTGGGATAAAGGTGAGTCAGCCAGTTCTCACAAACCTGTGGCTGCCACTGCCTGACTTCGAGAGAACTCCATCCCATGCTCCCAGCAGGTACATTCATTAATCTTTATGCTTTTGAGCAAAATCCTATAATTGACACAGTAAGCGCTGCACTACTACATACTGGGTGAAATCCAGCCCCTGCAGAAACTACCAGGAATTCTCCTGCCAGCAGCGCTGCTCTTTCTGTTCGATTTCCTGCCACTGATGACTGCCCCGTGTTCCACCTCTCTGGATCCCTCTGCAAGGCCTCTGGTCCCTTGAGCCCACAGCACCTCCCACTTCAGCATCCTCAGCAACCTCACTCCTGCACCCAGACCCTGGATAGCAGCATTGAACAGTGTGAGCCCTTGGATGGAGACCCAAGCACTCTGCTGGCAAACCACAGCTCTCCTCTTCCTGTGGCACCTGGCCTGGCTTCCAGAGAGCCAAGAGCAGCGTGCCCTGTTGAGCCAAGCTGGCATCCACCCCACCCACCTGGCTTCTGCCTGAATGGCATTGCCTCCTGCACGTTTCAGTCAAACCTGACCAGCACTCAGGGCCTCCTGACCAGCTCCTCAGGGGACGTGGCCAACTGCTCCCCTGGCAGCCTTAATTTGAAATCCAGGGCAACAACTCTGTTTTTTATAACTACACCAGAAAATTTAAATCAAACCATTTCATGGTCACTGTGACCAGAACCATCACTCCTGCCATGAGTCCTCTATTCACAAACCCCTGTGGCAGAGCACCTTTCCTAGTTGGCTCGCTGAGCATTGTGATGAGAAATTATCCTCAACAAACTTCAGGAATTCCCAACTGCTTCTCACAGCAGTATGGTACTCATGTCTAGTTAAGTTACTCACTGATCCTAAATTAAAATTGGACTTTACACTCCACCAGCACTCAGGAATGTTCTACTAGCATTTAAGAATTGTGAAACATGCATAATCTTGCCACGCTACCACTTAGCTTCAAACATGGCCCCAGAGCCTTGTTCATTGACCTGGGTAAAGCAGAGCCCTGGCCCATGCCCACAGAGGCTCAAGAGGAATGATTAATGTTTAACATGCTCCAGCTCATACATGTGAAATAGTTCCAACATGCCAGCCATGGGCAGGTGGTACCTTAATTCACCGGGCACACTGGGAACACACGAGCTGTGCCACCAGCAGCAGGTGTCACCACACCCACACCCCCGTGTCCCTGCCACCCCAGAGCCCCTCTCAGCCAGGCCCCAAAGATCTCCATCTACATGTCCCCAGCAGCTGTGATCCAGCAGCTCCAGCCCCTCCTGTGACACGGGCTGCCCAGCCCAGGTGCCCCCTGGCACAGCCCATCCCGGGGCACAGAGCAGCCCAGGTGCCCCCTGGCACAGCCCGTCTGGGGCACAGAGCAGCCCAGGTGCCCCCTGGCACAGCCCGTCTGGGGCACAGAGCAGCCCAGGTGCCCCTGGCACAGCCCATCCCAGGGCACAGAGCAGCCCAGGTGCCCCCTGGCACAGCCCATCCCAGGGCACAGAGCAGCCCAGGTGCCCCCTGGCACAGCCCATCTCAGGGCACAGAGCAGCCCAGGTGCCCCCTGGCACAGCCCATCTCAGGGCACAGAGCAGCCCAGGTGCCCCCTGGCACAGCCCATCTCAGGGCACAGAGCAGCCCAGGTGCCCCCTGGCACAGCCCGTCTGGGGCACAGAACAGCCCAGGTGCCCCCTGGCACAGCCCATCCCAGGGCACAGAGCAGCCCAGGTGCCCCCTGGCACAGCCCATCCCAGGGCACAGAGCAGCCCAGGTGCCCCTGGCACAGCCCGTCTGGGACACAGAGCAGCCCAGGTGCCCCCTGGCACAGCCCGGCTGGGGCACAGAGCAGCCCAGGTGCCCCCTGGCACAGCCCATCCCAGGGCACAGAGCAGCCCAGGTGCCCCTGGCACAGCCCGTCTGGGGCACAGAGCAGCCCAGGTGCCCCCTGGCACAGCCCATCCCAGGGCACAGAGCAGCCCAGGTGCCCCCTGGCACAGCCCGTCTGGGGCACAGAGCAGCCCAGGTGCCCCCTGGCACAGCCCGTCTGGGGCACAGAGCAGCCCAGGTGCCCCTGGCACAGCCCATCCCGGGGCACAGAGCAGCCCAGGTGCCCCCTGGCACAGCCCATCTCAGGGCACAGAGCAGCCCAGGTGCCCCCTGGCACAGCCCATCCCAGGGCACAGAGCAGCCCAGGTGCCCCTGGCACAGCCCGTCTGGGGCACAGAACAGCCCAGGTGCCCCCTGGCACAGCCCATCTCAGGGCACAGAGCAGCCCAGGTGCCCCCTGGCACAGCCCGTCTGGGGCACAGAGCAGCCCAGGTGCCCCCTGGCACAGCCCATCCCGGGGCACAGAGCAGCCCAGGTGCCAGCCTGGGAACAGCGCCCTCGGTATAGCCAGAGCCAGGGCACTTTCTGGGACCATTCCCAGAGCCCAGCTCCAGCCACACGCGCAGCTGGAGGCTCTGGTAGGGACCAGAGCCACCCCATCCCACGCCAAAGACACCTCCACAGCCTGGGCAGGGGCAGAAAGCTCTCACCTAAGTTGGAAAAGTGTCAGCTGATATCTGGAGGAAATAACTCACTTCCCACTGGGGATAAAGATTCCGATTTGTATATGTGGTGTTTTGGTTTTTTTCTAGTCATAATAAACTTCTGAGGAAGAAAACCAAGTTTTCAGGAGTATTCTAGGAACAGCAGGTGAGTTCTAAACTTCAGTTCATACAGAATTAATCCTGCAAGCATTAATTAAAACTTGGGGGTTTTTCTTGGTAAGCAGAGAGAATAATATCTGAATCCCTGAATAAGTCTTGGAAGCAAATAATGTTGAAACAACTGCAAATTACATAGTTTAAGAGTCTTCACTTGGACATGAAATTCACTAATTGTTTCTTGATCTTTAAATGGGCACATTCTATCTCCTATTTAATGAAAATAAAGCTTCATTCACTAAGATCACTAAAACAAGAATTGCACGTGTTGAATTGTTCTCCAATACAAATGAAAAATTCCAGCAGCCTGGAAAATATTTTGTTTTAGAGCCAGTAGAAAGTTTTAGCTTTTAAAATAAAAAACACTCCTAAATACAGCAAGCTGATACCAATGATTCAGCAAAAGAGGGGTCCCATACAGCATTAACAGGTTCTACAGTGGCTGTGCCATATAATCCCTGGTGAGACTGATACAGATTGACAGAGCAGGTACCTTTGGTCCAAAATAATGTACTGAAACACCTTAGCAGTATCTCCAAATAAGAATATCAATACATAGATATTTAAAGTGGGCATTTGCTGGAAATCAATCAGAATTTTCCTCCCTTCCCCCTTATTTTGTGTTTCTTTTAAAAAAGGTTACTTTTCACTGTTGGACCTCACTTCTCCATTAAAAAAAAAAAAAGTTTAACCAGCAAACTAGTTCCTTTCTCAAACACCAATACTACTAACCCTGTGAAACAGTAAGAAATGAAAAACATAAAAAGGGATTCTCAAAATAATTTTTCTTTAACTGTATTCTGAGGACAACATTGTGTAACTGGGAAACCTTGTGAGGCTATGGCAATAGATTTCAAGCTCTGGTGAGCTGAACCGGTATGTGATTACACAGGCAGGTCGTGCACGCAGTTCCTAGTGGTTAAAGACAGCCAGATGTTTCCTTACAGAGCTGGGCACTCCTCCCCTCCCCACCCAACAAGAACCCGTGTCCTTTTAAGCCCAGCTCGGCGCCGGCCAGCCCCGTTTGCCCAGTGACATCTCCACGGTGTGCGGGACAAAGGCGGACACGGAGCAGCAGGTTAGTGACTGTGTCTGTTTTCACAGCGAGGGAGAGGAGAGGCTGTTCTTTGTTCTCTAGTGCCAGCAGACGCATCAGCCCTTTACCCGCAGGAGCATCCAGTGCCCGGGGGCCAGAGGCAGCAGCCTCCAGGTCACCCTGGCCCCGTGGAGCAGGCAGGTGCCACAACCCCCGGGGCAGCACAAGGGGCCCTGCCCTCGCTGCTCTGAGCCCCCAAGCGCCCTGCGACCGCCTGGAAACACAGCACGGCCTGCGGCCCTCCCGCAGCCCCACAGCACACCTGAGCGGGTGCCTGGGGACAGCCGGCACTCTGCAGCCACCCTCAGGCCATGCCCATGTCACTGAGCTCCAGCCCAGGGCTCCCAAACAGGGAGGAAGTGACCACCTGTCCCAGGGACTGGGACTCCAGGGCCCACACTGCTCCTGTTTCTCACACACTGAGGCAGATGCCGGGTCCAAACTTCACATGGGGGTTCTGAAGTGCGGGCACATGAATACCTCAGCCTAGTCCATCACACAGTATTTGGGATTACACTTCAGCTAAATACCTTTGGGAGCTCTGCGAGCACAGTACAAACCCACTGATTTCCAAGAGCTGATCTGGAAAAAGCAATTCCCTGGAACAAAAGCTGCTGCCTCACTTTCCTCCCCACTTTAGTCCTTCTTTTCATTCAAAACTATCTTTGAACACCTGACGATGTTTGATGGTCAGCACCTGCACCAACCTAAGTAATTACAGACCAGCTACACCTGCGCAGCCACAGCCTGCCCCTCAGACCTGTTGGTTTGGATTACCCACAGGGACAGACTGGGAAAACATAGCAACTTCTTTTTCTCTGAGGTCTTAAAATCAGGATTTTGTGAAAAAGGCTTCAGAAAACAGGCAGAAGTGTCCAGGATCAAGACACCATCACCCTTGATTATCCAGAGGCTGAAACACAAGGGCACCTCTGATTCCCTAACCACACCCTGTTTTATTTCAGTTTTTCTCTTACTAAGCTATCCTCAGAGAGCATGAAGATGCTGGCAGGCAGGCAAAAAGTTTTCTGGTAATTTCTTTCTGATCCAGCACATTTCCCACAGATAATCATTCTATAAAGCTCACCAAATCTAATACATGCCAAGGCACACCACCACCTATTTTAATTGCCGAGTACAGGAACCTCAGTCACCCCATTCCAACCTCAAAAAATAGAAGTCCACTTACTTGTCAGTTTTAAGTCTCTCCAGGCAAGTCAGTCTAGAAGAGCAGTCTCAGGAGCTCCAGAGCTGTTGTTATCCAGTAAATTTAATATCCAATGCAATGGATAAGCTTCTCCAATTTGGCAGAAGCACTTCTAAGCCCTCACCACACTGACAATCACTTTAGACTAAAAAACCGTTACAAGGTCCCTGAGCCACACCTGATCCTAATCAGGACTAATTGACTTCCAGCATGCCTGAACACCTGTGCAAATTCCCACGCCTGCTTCTGCAGCCTGTACTAGACATTAATAATTCTTCTTTCCGTTCCTTTGATACATAATGTTGCAATTCCCAGTGCTAGGTCAGGAACTGCCAATGCCTCAAGATCTGTATTTCATCCCCCTGCTGTTTCTGTGTGCAGGTTCCCTGCAACACAGCAACCTTGCAGCACCTAAGGGGCTCACAGGAGGGATGAGGAGGGAACTGGGACAAGGACACAAGGAATGGCTTCACACTTCCAGAGGGCAAGATTAGATGGGATATTGGGAAGAAATTCTCAGCTGTGAGGGTGATGAGGCCCTGGCATAGGTGCCCAGAGAAGCTGTGGCTGCCCCATCCCTGGGAGTGTCTCAGGCCGCATTGGACAGAGCTTGGAGCAACCTGGGAGAGTGGAAGACATCCCTGCCCATGAGGGTGGAAGGAGATGATCTTTAAGGTCCCTTCCCACCCAAACCATTCTGGGATTCTCTAGCTTTGACACGGGAACTTCCAGTTATCCCTGGCCAGGTCACAGGGGCTCAGGCTGCCACTGGCAACCGGCCTCTGCCCACTGGGAGCAAATCCTTTCTGGAGCATTCTCCAGTTACCAATGCTAGAAATATTTTTCATTGTGGAAAGAGAACACTTCAACTCTCTCACAAAAGCTGCTGCCTCACTTTCCTCCCCACTTTAGTCCTTCTTTCACCATCACGGCTGCACTGTTTTTCTGTATAGCTGGGGAATTAGGAGCAGATGAGTACAGAAAAGGAAAGCCAAGTCCAGCCCGTGCTAAGCTGAGGCTCCTTGGCTACTTCTGGGCCCCTGACTTTAAGCCCTTCTGGTGGCCAGACTAGCTGTAGGGAGCTCCTCCAGTCACCACTGGACCCAGGCAGAACATTGCACGGAGTTATAAAACCACTGTAAAAACTTTGTCTTTGCAATTTTTCAAGGGGCCAAACTGATTCTTTTGCTTTTCTCAAAAGAGCAAAACTCGCTCAGGCATCTCCCGAGCCATGGGAGTCACCCTGCTCCTGGCTGTCCTGCAGCGCTGCCATTCAAACAAGCAGCAGTCAATTACAGCTGGCTGCAGCAAGCCAAGGGCACCAAGAGCCTTGTCCACGCTGCCCCAAACTCTGCCTCAGACCTGCCCCAGGCCTGGCTGCTGGGGCTGGGCTCGTGGAGGGACAGGGGCAGGGCACAGCGCCCCTCAGCAGAGCCGCCCTCAGCCCCGGGCACAGACTGCGCTAGGGACTGACAGAGGTCAGGGCACCAAAGTCTCCTCAAGTTCTGAGAAGTGGATTGAAACAGAATTTTTACTTGCAGAGACAAAAAAATTAATAAAGCTGCTTATCTTCCTGTGTGGCTCAGGGGACAGGGGACTAACAGAGCTGGAAGTGCTCCCTCAAACCCATCCTAGGGCATCCTTTGTACACTGGTGTGCCCAGCACACCTGTCTGCAGAGCCAGCAGATCTTCTGGGAGAAGGAGAGTCACCCTGAGGGACTGGTAAATACAAGGTTTTTGTGTTAGCCTTTTGTTTACAGCAAAATTGCTTAAATTCTGCTCACAACTATTTTGCTGGGGAAGAAGCAATGTCATGGAGGGTACATTGTCAGCCAGACCTTACTCTCCTAATCTGAAGATAATTCCCAACCCATCTCTGTCAGAGGGTAAATGGTTACAGGAAATGCCAGGGTGATCCAGAACTGATGTAATGAGTTTGATGATTGGGAAACTCAAATCAATTTCGTTTACTGATCCCCAGCAGAAATCAGAAGAGATCATGGCTTCCAGGTTAAAGACCTTTGCTCAACTTTCTGCTACTCTGAGTTAATCTTTCTCCATCCAGCCATCGGAGTGACCAGCACAGGTAATCTTTAACCTGTGGCCATTGACTGACAAGGATCACAGCATTTCTCCTCTGGGGTCTGAGATGTCCCAGCACTTGTAGCCCTTACCTCTGTCCATGAGATTGTGGTAAATATGCCCTTTGAATGCTGCAGTACTCTGGGATAAGCTGATAAACACCACCTTTGCCTACTCTGAGCCCAAGAATTCCTGTAGCAATGTCCTCTCAAAAATTACATGGCCATATCCAAAAGTGATGTGAGTCAGCACAGTCACTGACATTCAGAAAGCAAAGGGATAAATTCAGTTCCACTGTTGGATATGTGTAATTTTTCTCCATAAAAGATTCTGGCCTAAATCTTTGACCCAGATTTGTCTGGAAGTTTAGGCCAAGGGAGCCATGCCCACAGCTGGTGGGACAGTGGCAGGATTTTTCCAAAGATGATAATAGCCAGCCCCAGATCAGTTGAAGAGTATTATGTGCTGGAGTAAAGCCACAAAGATACAGCTCAGGTTTTTGCCCCTGCAGTTATTCCTTCAGCTTTGAAGCTGTTCTTCCACTGTTTCTGCACAGAAAAGACACCATCCCTGTGATTTCCATTTCCCTCAACATATCTTTCATATTGTATATAAGATAAATGAGAGGAAAGAGCTTTTTTAGGGATCAAATCATGTCCTTTGTCTAGTGACACCTTACTCACCAGGAACTCTGCATATAAAATGGAAGCACAGAATCATTTAGGCTGGAAGGGACTTTTGGAGATCACAGGACTCAGTCCTCTGCTCTGAGCAGTGCCAGCCTCACAGTTAGACTGCACTTCAAAGTTAGATGATTTTGCTTGGGGTCATAGGTACATATTTCCAAGGGAAGAATCTGGCCCTCAGGTCTGTGTGCAATGTATGTTGCATTATCTGCCCCTGTGTCACCTTTAGTAACATTTAAACAAACCAGTTCCTTTTCTTTTTCCAGGAATTTCCCAATACTTTGGCATTTCATTTCAGAGAACTGGACCCCAACCAGTCTGCAGCAGTACTGGATGTTGCAATGCAGTTCCAGACTTTCCCCAGGCTCCCTGTGGAGTGACCAGTGCTTCACCTACAATTACAGAGCCCCATTTTGAGGGAAACTGGATTTTATTTTCCCCCAGAAACTCAATTCACAGACACCAAATAAGTGGTGTTTCTGCTGTGATTAAAAGTAGCACAGTTGAGGGTTTTTTCTGCTAGTTTTGGACAACATGTGGCATTTTGGTTTTGGGTTGGTTGTTTTCTTTTTAATATGAGGTCTTCTTGACCTAATATTGTCCTAGTTTTTTCTGATTAAGCATATTGTCATATATCTTCTGTAGACTTCAAATGCACATCTGTACTTTCAGAGCAGCTCCGAGTAGCATAAGGAGTTTGCACACAGGATGCTGATATAATTTTACAGGTCATTTTTAGATACCTACTTTTCCCAAAACATGTTCTACTACTAGGGCAGACTCTGAACTAGTAGAAGTAGTATTTTTGTCATCTTTACACTGTGTGCATGTACCAGTCCCAAACAAGGAATTACTATTTACATAACAGGACTGGGATTAGAAATCAGCATTTTAGGAAACCACAGATTATTCATGCCATGACAAATTTGAAGTCCAAGACAGAGTTAAGCAAAAAAGATGTGTCATCAGCTGGTAACCAAGAGGGTGTAAGGAGGAGAGGGCAAGACACAGAATGTTTTCCAAATTTGATTTCATGGTGGTTTTCTGCTGCTGGATGGAACATCCAGCCAAAATCAGTAAAATTACCTGGTTCCTCACTTTTGTCAAGTATTTATATTGAAAACTTTGCTTCCTAAACCCCCAAACTATTACTTCAGACTTTTCCAAAACGTTCTAATGGAACACAAGTGGTAATGGAAGTGATGAAACAACTGTTAGTTAACTAGAAAATGTTCTCACACCCAAAATGTGACTTTAATTTATGTTCAGAGAAAATCTCAGGTTCAAATCCTATTTTAGCCTAAAAAGTGAAATTCATCAGGCCCTAAACTGGAGGTTTATGCAATGGTCTCTTTGTTGGATGAGGTTCTGGGTGGTGTGTACCATTCCTGGGTTTGCCAGTGCTGTTCAGACAGGATCAACTGAAGCCAGGCTTTTTTCCCTACCTCCCAGGTGTGCCGGAAAAAGTAAAACCTGAAAATTACCAAGCAAAGCAGACAGTACATCAAAATGTAAGAAAGAAAAAAGACTGGCAAGCCTCAGCAGTGAACATGAGATGAGCACTGAGAAACTGACGAAATCAGCCTCACTGGCAGAAGTAAGCAATTAATATGCAGCCAGAGTAAACACTCTTCATCTCAGGGTTCAGCAAAACAAAGAGCTGAAACCCCCTTATCTTTTGCATTTTTCCCTCCCCACATGTGCTCTCTGAAGGAACAGAGAAAATTGAAGTCTCTGAGCTTTTTTCCATTCTTTAGTCTGACTAAAGGTGACTCCGGCTCAGTGCAGCAAGGGTCATCTCCCTCCCCCAGATCAATATTTTAATATGACTTATCAGAACAAGAATGAATTGTTTACTTTAAAACCTCAGGATCCCATAAAGGGAGAGGGAAAGGTGTCCACTGGAAGCAGAGGCTTGCAGCAGCTGCCCACTGCTGGGAACTCAGAAAAGAAACCACGACTCCAAAGATTCGAGTACAGACAGTCAGCAAAACGTCCAGCGAGAGAATCCCAGTTCTGCCAAGCCCTAACAACACACCAGAGGATCCTTTGGCTGTTGTCTCCGATGGTAAGTGCCTTCCTGAGCGAAATTCATGTGAGGAAAAGGAAATGCTAAAAGAGATTAACAAAAATAAAATAGTGCAGGTGGATTTCCAACACTAAGCACTTTGGCATACTAAAATATCGACACATACCCAGGGCTCAACTGTGTAATTTAACAAGATTTAATGTCTTGGACCTAGTGATCTCTATCTGCACTTGGAAAGAGATTAGGCTTTTGTTAGGGTAGTGTAAGCCACCCTGTTTATTGTTTTTAAGAAACGGGGTGGTGGGGAAGCTGACAGACTTTCTGAGGGACCAGGAATGCTTCCAGGTCTGGCCATGTGGGAAGGACAGGTTCTGTGACCCATCTCAAAAACCCTCTTGAAAACACATTTGTTCTTCACAATGCCCTCTGCATTGGAACATCCCAATGATGTTCTTTACACAGATGCCCAGCAGAAGAGAAGCAAGAGGGGGATTTTTCTCTGATGTTTACGCTTTGTTTTCTCCCTGTAACTTTGCTATTATTTTGGGGTTTTTTCCCCTTGCAGTACTAAAAACTCGTGGCCATTTCTCTTTCTTGCATGCTATTTCTTCTTGGAAGTATTCCTGTTGATTTGCTGGAAGCTTCCACATAGCTGAGGGACTAAAAATTGCCTATTTGCAGTGGCATCAGCTGCCTTGCTTTCTCCTTACATGTTCTGCAGTGAAGTTAAGTCCTTCTGCCTGGATTTCTGGGCTTTCCTGCTCTGCACAGGATTGCCAGCCTTTTCCTCAGGGAGCTTCATTAGTAGGAATTTGCATGATCCTTCCCCTCTGCTCCAGAGAGAAAGCTGAGTAAAATGTGTTTGAGGAAAGGGAAAACAGCAACACTGAGGTGAATTAGAAAGCCAGGTACAGCACCTCTGTCCCTTTGGCATTCATTTCTCACTCTCAGCAGCTGCAGCATAGGCACATTTACCAAACCAGCCCTGTGGACCTCAGGGCCACAGCTACACCCTTACTGACAGAATGTTCTGGCATGACTGGCTTTTTGCCATCATTAATTCCAAAGACCCAGTGCCATGTGATGCTCAGGGTGTGCTGCAGCTCGTCTCCTTCTTTCAGAGATATCTCCTTCATAGCTGGGACTGCATAGGAGCCTGACCTGTGGATCTGCACATCTGCCTGTTTTGTATGTGTGTTCAAATGCTCAGCACTGTCCCGCTGCAGCACTACAGACTCAAAACACAGACAGAACCAGTGGGACATGAAAACCCTTTGGATGTCAGCCATGCCTGAGCATTTCTAGGCTTGCTTTCATGGCAGGGATGGGAATGCCAGATTATTACTGTTGTAATAATCACATGGAGAAATGAAACAGCCTCATCTGGTAACCAGACACTGAAGGTCCATTTCTCTGCTCTCCCAAGAGGCTTCTAACCAGTCCACAGGGGATTATCTTTTGAGCCAGAAAGTTCAATTTTCAGTACTTAGAAAAAATAAAGGCTACTGCTGTTCACCCCAGCCCTGGTTTCTAACCTCCCCCCTTCCACTTGCTCCTCCTTCTCTGTTTTCTCTGCCTCTCTGCAGCATTCAGATATGATGATGGCATATAACTGAATTTCCATGGGTTACAAATCCCTGTGCAGCATATTTATATGCTCTTAATCCACTCCTTAGTCCACATAATCTTTTATGGGATGTTTTCTACTCTCGGACTGGGAGCGTGCAGAAATGTTATTTGGCTAGCACGCTAAATAACAAGAGAAACACTCTGAAACACCCAGCCTGTGCAGAGATGAGCACCGCAGCTATGGACACTAGAGTTTAATTCTCTGATGTACAGGTGCTGATGTGTCCCAGAAGAACATCATGGAATAGCACAGGGGCTGTAGGACCAGGACTATAGACCAACTTGGCTGTCTTGCATGTGGGCTACTCAAAAATGCTGCTAAAAACAAGTATATGAAAATCAAATATAATCCCCAGCATTGCGATTCCTCAGGTCTGACACAGCTATAAAAGTCTGATGCTGATTCTGGGCTGACTCCACCACTTAGAGGAAGACACAGGCCCTTGCAGAAATGACTCATCCCTCTCCTCAGGAATTTGCCTCTAGAATAGTACAGATTACTTTCTCAGGTGCTGTCCATCTCCCTTGTCTGTAAGGGCACTCAAAGCCACTTAGCTTCTACATTCTCACAGCTAGCAGACACACAATATTCACCTCGAACCAATTCAGGATCCTGTGTCCTGCCTCCTTGTGAGGGCCCTGTTGTGCCACATCTAAATATGCACAAACCTGGTCTTGTGTCTGTTTTGCAGGTCTTTGAAACCCCCTCTGCTGAAATCTGCAGTGTGCCTCCAACACTCACGCTAAGGACCTGCTCCCAGAGCTGTGGAGTGTGACAATGGTGTTTGTGTCCAGTCTATCAAACGCCATTATCACACTAAATAGTTCCTGGCAGACAAGGCATCGGGTCAGGAAGGTTTGGGACCTCTTGCAGTCCATCTTCCCACCGTGCTGAGGAATAAATAACTGCGGTACATGCACAGGAGGATGACTCCGCTCCTTCTTTTAGAACAAGCAAAAGCACCAGAATATGGGAGAAATCCATACTCTCACACATGCACTTCCAGATCCCAACTGTAAAGCACACCAGACATCTTAAGGAATCATCACTATTCTGTCATCATTAGGAATGTGGATTTCCTTGGCATTAATAGGGCTGTGTTTCCCTCTGAGAGGTCAGCTTGTGATTTTCATTGAACTGACCAGGACAATAAAGCTGAAGGCAATTAGCCAATAGAGTGAAACTCCATCTCTGACTTTGGGACCAAACTACAAAATACATTTGGAATATTAATTGGCTGAGATGCTCATGGCATTTTTCAAACAGAACACTTCCCAAAATTCTGATAAAAATCTATTGCCTCTAACTTGAAACACCATTTATCCAATGCTTTCAGCTTTGTTCCCGTCCCACCATGCTCAAGCCCCTTGCCTTATGCTCTAAACCTCCTGTTTTGGAAACAGTCACAATGTCCTCACAGAAATTCTTCTGAATGCTATTGTAAAGAATAGGCATCATCTGTAGGAACTTCCAAAAGCCAGGTACCAGCAGTGCACTGAGAAGCCTCAATCCCACTGAACAGTCCAAGATTTGTTATGCTCTGATTTGCAATGGAAGTGGTAACTTTAATATTCATCAGTGTGTTCCAAACTTCACCTTTCCTGACTTCTAGTTCTAAATAACCCAGCATGCATATGCATATGCAATACTGTGCAAACCTTGTACTTGGCATCTTAAATATATTGATGTTTCCATAGCAGCTGAACCACAGGGCCATGGATGTAGACACAGAGATGTTCTTCTCCAATACCAGTCTACAGAAGTCTGTAAGGAAATCCAGGAGATGGCTTAGTTTGTTTCCAAAACCTTGTCCCAGTGTTAAATCTCAGGCACCAAGAGCAGAGGATCAGCTTCTTCCTTGGTTGCTGGCATCAGCATCAGAATGATTCCAAAACAATGTCAAAAGGCAAAAGACTAAAGTTATCCCCTCAGGTCACTGGTGCATATCACTGCTCCATGTCCTCAAGAGTAGTTTCATAAGTGGGATAGTGAGACTCAGTGCTCTGAAGAAATGAAGTCTCTAGGTTCTCTTGCCTTCTTGGGCACCATTTTCTTTACTGTTGATGAGTTTGGCAGATTTTTGCTTTTAGTGGGTGTTGCTTTCCTCTGTTTTTGATGAGTGGTTCGGAGAGATTTCAGACCCAGCATCTCACAGTACTCATTGCACTGGTGAAGGGCTCTGAACTGCTCAATGAAGGAAAAGGAGCAGTTGCCTTTAAACCCCTTGTATCTGTAGTAACAAAGGGAAAACAAGAAAAAAACAACAAACCAAATGGGAATTCAAGATTCATTTTCAGCACAGGGAGGCAGAGCATGACTGCTGACTCATAAGCAACTTGAAAGCAATAAGCAAGTCTCTTCTACTCATGCTGGCTTGAGAAGCATCAACTGCCAAAGAAACTCAGACTGGGTCATTGGGAGGTGAGAGGAACCGGATAACAAATGGTGACACAAGAGGGAAAAGCATTAGAAGCAAAGCTCTGTGGGCTGGGTCCTGGCACTGTCTTTCATGGCATTAAGTTGGGAATAAAATTGTCTGCTGGCTACCTTTCTCAGTAACACACACACACAGGAAATCCATGCTACATCATTCTCTGTGAACAGCTCTGGTGGCCACCATGAAGAAACAAGGTTGCTGCACAAGGTGTTTCAGAACTAGAAGCTGTTTCCATCTAAACATGCACATCATTTCCAGGCTATGCTGCTCCCCTCCCCTGGCTGCCTACAGGATCTCAAGGAGCCAAGCCCCGCAGGGAAGATGAAGGAATGTTCCTGAGGAAGGCAGTTTCATCCACCCCCCACTGTACCTCCCACCATGAGAAGAACAGGGCACATGTATCCCTCTTCTCCTCACCCTGCTCTGGATGCTGACAGTCCTCCCAGGGCCTGCTTTTTAAGCTGCATCAGCTTATTTTAAAAGGTGCATCTGCTCTTCAAAGGAGGCTTTTTGGTTAAATTCTCAGGATGGAGAAGGAAAAAGAAAGGCCAGGGGGCTCCTCTCCTTTTTTAACCTTAATCAGAGCCTGTTTTACCCTGTTCTCTTGGCTTGCTGGACATCCAGTGTCCTCAGAGATGAACTGTGAGTTGTGACTGCACAAAGCCAACCAAATAAGATTTGGTTCTTAAATGAACAGAGGATGCTCATTCCCAGCATCCAGAGAACATCCTTCCTCAGGCAGACTACACAGTGCTAGAGAGAATACTGCTGCTCTGAGAAGTCAGGCTCCTGCTGACAGACAGACCCTGCTCTGGAGACCCCACTCAGCTGGCCCTGAACAGCAGGTGAACCTTGAAGGGATTTTCCCCTCCTCTCCAAGTAAGCTCTGTGTTTGTTTAACCAAAGCAGGTTGAAGAGCCATGTCATTGTTACCCCAAGACTGTATCCTGGAGTCCAGCAGGGTCATCAATGGTTCTCTTGCTGCCTTGGAGAAATCAGAGACTTCAGACTTCACTGAGCTGCTCTCAAGAGCTCACAGATATGTGTTGTGTTGGTGGATGCACCAGACACACCCACAGAACAGGAATTTCAAACAAACCTGCTCTCAGCAAGAGAATTTCTTCTATCCAGCACCAAACCACACAAAATCTTCCTCAAATCTGAAGGGGAAATGTTGGATTTGCCCTCAGGCTTAAACTCCCCAATGCCTCTTGTTACCATGTGGAGTAAATCTAAACTTGTCAAGTGCCCTGGAACCAGGCAGAGTTTCAGATCCAGACTTGGCAACCAGCACTCCAGTTAATGACCATAACCATGGGTTACTGTGCTCCTGATTCCCTCCTTTCTGTGCACTATTCCTGGATAAATCTCTGGGCCCTCATGCACACTGCGTGCACAGAGCCAGGTACCGTGCTGTGACATTTTTGTTTCCATTCGCCAGAGAGGCTACAGAGCAGCTGATTTTAAGGCTCAGGAGCGGCACTGTGGCCGCATTAAAAATGCTTCCCTCGCGTTCCTAGATCCACTTCGCCCTCTCCTGACAGAACTGCAGTGCAGCTCCTGCAGCACATTCACCACACCACTGCTTTGGGCTCCTCTGCTTTTCAGTTCCCTGGCAAAACACACAGAGTGAGGACAAAAGATCAAAATTCCTTCCTCCACACATCGTGGATTCTGTTCTGGAGTACAGAAGAGATATGTTCTATGTCCCCTCTGCCAGCATGGTGCAAGACACACCAGTCCCACTCTGCATTTCTGGCTCAGTAGAACCATGTGTTCCCCCTTCATGGGACCAGTTTAGCTCTCAGCAGCTCGGCTGAACACACCCAAAGCAGCAAGACCCAGCAACACACAGGAGTTCTGGGCACTGAGTTGATTTTCCCCACCCATGTTCACAGAATTAAAAATCCAACTGCAGACATTAATACAGAGATCTTCTTTCCAGAAAAGGAGCATGCAAACAAAATACAGGACCAGGAAAAATCTGTCATCTTGCAGGGATACCATTAGCTAAATAACAAACAAAATTATACTCAACATTTTCAGGAGGTTGTTCATTTAGAGAAATTGTTTTCCTTTCTACATGCCTGAGGTGATCCTTACTACAGCTTGCATTGTGTGCTCACTTCATCCTCCCCAACACAATGTGTGTTTTTATAGGAATCATTTCCCACAGTGAGCTGGACAACATTCACTGAAGCATTTTTATAAATCTTCTGATTCCTGAGAACGGTGTTGCCTAAATAAAACCTTTATTACTCTTTTGGTTTGTAACAGGATGATGTATGTTCATTTCAACTGCTTTTACTTTGGATCTACAGCTGCAAGAGTAAATCAGTAAATCAGTCTAATTGAATGGATGCCAGCCTGAAAATGTTCAAGATTCTCCCAGAATATTCTAGAGTCACATTTTTAATAATGTTATTATATAATATAATATAAATAACACTCTAATAATTTAGATGATATTGTGAGGTTTCTTCTTGTATCCCAGGTATACCGACAAGGTCCTTAGAACAAAGGCTGAACACATGATCAGATCTTCTTTCTCCTGCCAGATTCTCAAAGGAGAATATGAAATTAAAGCACTTACCCCCATCCCCTTTCCCTGTCCAGCAGCCACTGCCTACTCCTATTCACAGCTCTGCTGGCCTGTGTTATAACTAGAAGCCTTAATTAACTTAAGACAAGTGGACTAAAGTTAGAATATTACAGGTCTACATCTTTACACATACACTTAAGTTTCCCCAAAAGAGCTGAAGCCTTTGCAACACCACTAGAAAGTAGGCTCTAGCAATGCCCTGAATAATCTTTTGTTAAGGCTCAGAACTGCTGTTTTTGAGAGAGAAAGGGGAGAGATACCATCAAATCCCTTCACAATTGTCCTTGTTTATCAGGGAAGTGACCAAAACACAGCATCCCACTGAGAAGAGTCTTTATAAAAGCTTGTGTCACAAATACATATCCCAAAGTTCTGGCACTTTTGCTGGCTGCAGGAGTGATTCCGGGGCGCCTTTTACGCTGGACTGCAGCCAGTGCTGGCCTCGTGTGTTCAGCCCTACCTTCCTCCAGCTGATGGACCACCAGGAGCCTTACCTGCTGTCATCAGAACCCTTCGTGTCACTTGTGAAATGCCCTTTGGACAAGCCCGTTTCAAGGGAGGCATGCAGGAAAAACAAAGCTCAATCTACAGGGTAGCCCCATTCTTTCATAACAAAATAAAAGTGTTTCCTTTACACCTTTACAGGCGGGTTTTCCATAAATATGAATACGAAGAAGTTAAAACACTTAGATAAGGACTGTTTTCTTCTAAAGTTAAAGCAAGAATGAATTTCCAGTGCACCCTCCCCCATCCACATTTAACTGTGAAGAGACAGAGGAGTAAAGCACAAGCATGCTGCTGAGAAATCGCGTTCACTCACCCTTTGGCCAGGGTTGCTATGCCAACATCCGTTAACTTCATCCCTACACCTGCAAGGCAGCAAAGAAAACACAGAGCTTAGCTTATACTGGAATTTCTAGGACAATATTCACATATGGAGGCGTTAAATATTATTTATTGAGTCACATTTTTCACTTTAATTATTTGTCACTTTTTTTCAAAGCATTTTAAAGCACCCCAGTCAAGAAGAGGATGCTCTCTGTGTCACCAGCAGTTTCTAGAAGTCAGGCTCATGCCACTATTTTACAGCTGTCAGGGTGATCAACAGCACTTGTTTCCTGTGCTAGGATTTTGTTCTTTCTCCTTCCTTTAAATTACTTCAGGGATCTTGTTTAGATGCCTTTTTGCTATTTTTTCTGCCTTCACATGTAAAAGAATATAGGATGTTTCCTAAGATTCCAGCTTTTTCTGTTTTTCTTCCCCTGTTCCAAATATATTGCAGGACTGAAGAGGAGTCACACCCATGGGAGCTTAGCAAACATGAGGGTGTTTCTTCACTATTCTTTTTGAAGGAACATATTTCTTCAAAACTAGCCAGGACCCAAATGTGGAGCATTCCACTGCTGAGTGATTGTTGGTGAGTATTCAAATGCAAGCAAAGAAAGGGGAAGGACTAGGGTGTCATTAACACCTGAAGTCTTTCGCTCAGCAGCTATTTCATTAATCTCTGGGTAGTGAGAGAAAAAGGCAGATTTGGCTCATACTGAGTGTCCAGATTCACTAAGGTACATGCAAAAGAACAACTCCTCCATTAAGAGTGTAAGATTTAGTTTCCTTTTCCAAACTGCCCTCTTACAAGAACACAAGCTTGATAAAAATTGCCCCTACTCAGACAACTCACCTTGCAGGTCAGTGACAAGCAAGTTCCCATTGGTCTTCTCATACACCCAGTGCTGAAAGGTGCAACACTTCTGGCCAGCCTCTGAGTCTCTTCTCAGGAAATTCACTTCCTTGCCATCCTTGACAGAGTATTTCACAAACTCCCCAACCAGCTCCTCCTCCACTGTGGCATAGGGGATGTTATTAGCAGGGCGATGAATAAGAAAAATCTGAATGATTCTGAAATCAAGGGATAGAAACTAATAAAATCCTGAGAATTCTTTCAGTAAAAGGATAAGAAACAGACAAAAGTGGCCAGTGATCTCAGAGAGTGAATGAACAGCTACCAACTCTAAACCAAGCTGGAAGAGCTGTAACACTGGTCCCAGGTTTCCTCTTTCCTCTTTAGTCCTAGCAATCAGTGGGTTGCCATGGCACAGGGTGTGGTATACGTAAGCATATATGTATATAAAATATATATTTATACTCACTCTGGTACTTCTCCAAAGCCTTCCAAGGGTTCAGCTTCAGCTGCATATAACTTTGCATACTCTCTCGCAGTATTTTGGACATAGCATTCCTGTATTACAACAGACATGCCTATGCGAATATTGCTCAAAACATTCAACAGATCATCTGTTTGAATCTGAGGGCAGCTTTGGCCCACAAGTCTGGATGACAGAGGCCAAGGCAGCTCACCTGCAGTGCCAGGCTGTAGTTCTTCTGCAGCAGCTCGTCCCTGCTCTTGGTGCCGTAGGTGAGGGCGCTGTGCACCTTCAGCACGCAGGGGTGGCCGGGGGCGAAGGCGGGCGCCAGCCCCTGCAGCACGCGGCTGCGGAAGGCTCTGCGGTGCATCCCCTCGCCGAAGTGCAGCCCCTCTGTCATTATTGCTCCATGCAGTGTCCCACCAAAGTAGCTGGAGCTGAGGGGGTCTTCTCTGAACATCAGCTGCATGAATTCGATTTCTTCCACACCTAAAAAAGAACAGGAATCTCTGCAGGCACGTGGAGGGGTGGGCATGGGACAGCAGATGCATCTCTCCAGAGAGGAGGAAAAAATGCTCAGTGGAAGCACAAATTGTGTTCCTACGGGCTGGGACCCCAAGCAGCTCCTGAGAGGCAGCTGCTTGCCTGTATCTAAAGCCAGCATGGAGAAAGGTGGCAGCTCAGGATCATAAGGAGAGAAGCCAGAGTGCAGCGAGCAAGTCTGTTACAGATGAAATCAAGGAAGACTCTGGACTTCACCCCTTTAAATGATCATTGGAATCCAAATGCAAAAAAATTCACAAGGAGGAAAAAAGTTAAGCACTGAGAGAAACTAAAACATCCTAACTGCACTTCAAGTGTCTCTAATAATAACATTTCAAGGACCATCAGTAAAGAGGATAAATAGGAGAACAGAACTACACAACAAAGAATTCCTTCCAGCTGTCCCTTGCAGTTACCTCTGGTTTAGCCTCTGTACACTATTACTTCTCTTCAAAGCACAAAGGAAACACTGCACAGATAAGGCCAGAATTAGAACACTCCTTAATTCCACCTAAAATTCTCTGATTAAAAGTTATACAGTGCTGCTACATGAAAAGTCCTGTCTTTATTTTGCACAACAAAATAAATGCTTAATTTTAATTCTTCAAGGAAAAGAAAGAAAAGTCACCATGCCAACTGAAGGTCTGGATCTCTGCAGGCTGTTCAGGAATGACAACCCCACTGGCAAGGCACTATCTTTAGCTGCAGCACAGGCCACATGCCCGGTGTCACTGAACACCAGTTAACACACAGGGAAAGCATTCCAAAGCTCCATGTCTGCCTTGCTCCTGGATACAGTTACACAGCAGGTGACCTGCGAGAACCATGTGTTTGTGCCAAAGAGCTGCCAGTGTGTGGATGTGTGTGTCTCTGTATGATGCCATGCAATGCTACTTCACTTTATATTTACCTTCATAACTCAGAAAACTTGAAAGACGTTCCAGTACTAGGAGGAAACAAAATAAAAAAAAAAATTTGTAGTAAAAAACTCTGAATGGAAACTGTCATTGTCATTATTATTAATCAAAACTCTAAACTGGGGCTTACCTGCAGCAGTCAGATGAAACTCAGCAGTCACCTTTCCATACATGTTATTCAAGCAGCAATAATACATCCCCTGGTCTTGGTAACTGGCTTCAGCTATTTCCAGAGAGACGGGAGAGTCATCCTGGGCACTGCAACAGAGCATTTTGTGCTATCACATATTTTACCTGTTTTCACTGGAAAAACTGATAAATTTGATCTCTCTGCACTATTTGTTAAGACACAGCACAATTATTTAGCAGATAATGACATGTATTAATACTGCAATTAATATTGCAATACAACAATCAAAATCAGAAGAGTTAAAACAAGAAGAATCAGAATAGAAAGTTTAAGCAATTCATGCAACCTTTTCTCTCCACTTAAAAGAACATCTAAGAAGAATCCTTCCTACAAAATTTTTCATTTTCTCGGAAGTGAGCATTTTGATGGAAATGTATTTTCTTTCTTTTTTTTTCCTGGATAATGTTAATTTTGTATTTTTGAAACATGCTAAAGAGTTTTTTTAGATCAGAATACAGAATTACAAGGAAAATATCAGAATTACAAGGAAAATATCAGAATTACAAGGAAAATAACTAATTTCATTAAAATGGAAAGGGTAGATGCTGTTAATGCCCTTAAGAAGCTTTTATTTCCACCCTTCTCTAGGTTAAATGAGGTTCAAACCTCTTTGATATTTTTTTTTAAATCTGGATGACACTGGCTATGAACAAGCTGAGAGGTGATGTAGCACAAACTGTGAGCAGTTTCAATGCACTGTGAGAAGATCTGCCTCCTATGAATAGCAGTTACCCCGAATCTCCCAGTCCTTCAGAAGCATTCCCTTACCTTCTCTGCAGCCGAGCCAGTACCTGGGAATCTTTAGTCCATGTAATGGTGGAATCACCATGAATGTCACCAAACTGACAGCACAGCTTAATACTTCCAGAGCAGTCAGGGAATAACTCTGCTTGGATCTTCTTCAGCAGCCTGGGGGCTTGAAACAGAAGAACCACAGTTTAGGATTTGAAGACAATTACATTGTTTTGGCATTTTAACATTTCACGTTAAGAACACAAATGCTGAAATCTTCGGTAAGTAATTATGACTTCTTGTGTCTCAATACTAATAACTAGTAGAATTTTTTAGGCTGATCACAGCCTGGGGAAAAGTCCCAAAAGGTCCTGCCAGCCTGGACCTCTGCTAGGACTTTTCACGGCCTCACAGAACACTCCAGTGTCTTTGCACATGGTCATGGTGCGGGCAGGGGGCTGGAGGGGACTTGGAAAGAAAAGGAATTGACATGGACTTAGAGAAAGGTTTTGGGATCACAACACAGCCCCGCCTCAAGTGGCACATCCCTGCTTGTTGCAAGAGATGTAAGATGCAAGATGTTTTGTTTCCAACTGTGTTAATTCTGAGCTGTTGCACTCTAAACAAGGTAGCATGGCATGTGCCCCTCGGGGATCCCATTCCTGCAGATTGCTGTGTACTGGTGTTACTCCAGTAACACCCAACTTAAAGGGTCAGGCACACCGCCATGGTTTTCCCCATTCCCAGTTCCAGGCCCCATCCAGTCCAGGTCTCCCCACTGGACTAGCAGTCCCTGAGTCCTGGGGCATGTGAACCTCGCTGTATCAGGGCTAAAGTGACACCGACAGGACCTGACAGCTCTGGAAATAGAACTAATGGCTCCAGGTTCCTGGCCTGGCCAGCCTTCTCTCCTGCAGCTGAAATAATGCAAAAGAACACTGAGTATATTCCACAGCAACCAAACCAGCCTTCCCATAATGCCAGGGAAAGGGCCACAACTGTGCTCTAGACCACAGACATACTTCAGTCGAGACTGAGGCAGAGCAGAAACAGGTGAATAAAATTCACTGCATTCACATGCAGCCTGAATGTTTAAAACATTTTGCAAGTGCAGCCTCAAGCAATGGAAACAGGTCAGGCATTACACAGTCACTGCAGTTTGCTTGCCCTGCTTTGAAGGAATGTGTCTCTCCTCCCACACATCTGGTTCCCTGGAAAAGGATGCATCTTTGAACAGAGACAAGTCTGGGGTTTTTTAAAATGTGATTAGAAAAAGTAGACGTCTCATGAGACCGCACAGTAATTAGAGTGTGTGAAAAGCTCCACAAATGTGTAGCTTACCTTTAGTCACTGTTCAGTCTTGCTCTGAACTATTAAATCATTTTATGATGTGAACATGAAATGTCATGTCAGAAGGTAAAAATAAGACCTTGGTCCTTGCAAACTACTCATAGAAACAATGAATCCCTCATCCGCCCAGCAGTCACAACCCTGCTACAGTGTTAGCAACCTTCTAGAAACTCTGGCAGCAACCTGGATCTCCTTTCTATTATATGTTTCCTCTGTCAGTTTAATATTACTCATTTCATCCGTGTCATTTTTGCAGCAGGGCAAAGAAATGCAGAACCAGTCAGAAGTCAGCACACAGGACCTCAAAACATTGTTTATCAGTGGTACCCTACTGCTAACAATAATACTTTGCTAGTAATAAATCCTTTGGTAGCCAAGAGGGGGGAATTGCGGCTGGGAGCTGCAATGCAGGAGCATAACTGGGAACACAGCCCTGTGGGAACAGAACAAGTAGTGGGCTTGCAGCTGCTACGTGGTGTGTAGTTATGTGGCACCATTATGCTTTTCCTCCATGCAAAGTTACTCCAAGAGGCCAATGAGGCAGTGATTATTTTAAATAGGTTACAAAGCTCATGAATTGAATATACTTGCCAGCTGGGAAAAGGGTTTATCTCTGTGGCATGGGCACAGCACTCATTACTAAGTGCACAAATCTGGAAATAAAGCTCCATGAGGGCAGGACACCTTTAGCTGACTGAGTCAGTCTGAAAGAGGCTTGCAGTGCCTTTCAATAATCTTAATTCTCTACTGTAGCCAGAATGATGGCAAAGGACAGAAAAGAAAAATCCATTTTCTCTTACCTTTGCTATCTTTTTTCAAAATGAGTTTCCTTTGCTCTTTTCTATCCTCTTTATGAATCACACCTCCCTCGCTCTTGCCAGACTTTTTAACGCAGCTGGTATCCTTGCTGACACTTCCCCTCTCCTCCAGCCTGGGTTTTTTGGACAGAGTTGCTGGTGGTAATTTCTTCTTAGCTCCAGCAGCTACATGCCCGCTCTTTGTTGTGTCCTCTTTACATTTGATGGGCTCAGGCTCTGCAGCAGCCACTGGTATCTGGCAGGATTTTGACCCTTCCTGATTTCTTTGACTTTCTGTGTTGACTGGGAATGGATCAAGCGTGGTCCACGCCAAAGAGAATGATGGAGTTCTTCTGCGGGGTGGTTGTTCTTGAAAACACTGGTTGTTCCCTGAATCAACTGGTGGCAAATTAACTAAACCACTTACCACACTCTCTTCTGTCCTGACTTCCTCCATTTTATCATACTCAGTGGACTTATCTGAATTCTCAGCCTTGGCTATCTTGCTGGAAGGGATCAAGTCAGGACAAGTCTGCTCTGTGTTAATATTCATAATCTGTTTCGGAGCCTGGGAGCCAGTCAAAGTGTGCAAAGGAGCCTTTGCTTCAGCTTCATCTGGGTTATATTCAATAGCTCTTGGAATCTCATGGTCATTTTCACACAAGGCTGCTTCTCCTTTGGTTTCTCCAGGGACCCTCTGGAACAGACCCTTCAATGACTTGCAGGAAATTTCCAATGTAGTTAAATTTCTGTTTACTTTGACTCCAGTTTGTATGGATCCAGTTTTTCCCTCATTTCTTGTGGCAGGACACGCCACTGCAGATCCACTGGGAAGGCCCTCTGAGTGGCTTACAGATGTGGGGAAGGGCAGGGTTTTGTTTCCAAGCAGCTGTTGGGAATGTAGCCAATCCCGGGCACCCCCATCGTCCCCACTTGCTGTGCTGTGGTGCTCACTTGGAGCCTCCCTGGGCAGCGGGGCACTGGCTGATGTTACACTTCCAGCTGCACAGGTGGGATTTTTTGAAGAATCTATTTTTAACCCTTCATCAGACCTGAAGGTGCTGTCTACAGAAAAAGAATGCTGTTCTGCTGTATTACAACGGGAAGCTGCAATCTGACTCTCTGAAACCTGACTAACTCCTGAGTCACAGGAAGCTTCAGCCCTGTGTTCCTCAGGTATGCAAATCTCTCTCTGTTCTCCTCCTGGTTTACATGGTTCACAGCTGGGAACTTCTAGATAAAAATCTCTTAAAAATGGCTCCCCAGAAGGGGGAGAGACTGCCCCTTCTTGTTTTTCTATTTCTGTCAGTTGGTCTGTATTTTGGGGTAGATTCTTATGTGTTATGGTTTTGTGAATCTGAATTAAACTAGGCGATTGCATTACATTACTGTATTTCTGTGCATTAGAAACAATTTGAAAATCCTGACAGCCATTATTTTTTGAAAGATGGTAGCCATCAGAATTAGTGAAATTTGGTGCACTCAAGCCTGAATGATTTCCTTTTTCTTGTAAATTCACTACACAACTTTTATGTATGGAGTTAACAGAAGAGTGTTCTGCATGTGTAAACTGGCTGGTATTTTCACTGGGGAAAATATCTTCCTCTTCAGGGAAATAAGCCCGTTCTCCTCTCACTGGATAGCAGTCTGTAAAATGACAGCCTTCTCCAGGTATAGACTCATTTGTCGTGGCTGTGTTGTATTCAGTGTGAAGGAACTGTGCAACTGTCCCATGTGACATATCTGATATGTCAGCTTTGGGACATGCTAAATTACCACTCTGAGTACTTTGTAACCCTTGAGGAGAATCTGCTTCACATGTTTGGGCAGCACTATTAACAGCAGGCTTCCCTTCCCAAGCCACAGTGGATCCATTCCTGCCCGTGGCCATTGGCTTTGGCTCCAAGCACTCCTGGGTACTTAGGAGGACACTGCTTGCTGAAACACAAATGGATGGTGTTTCCCTCTCATTCCCGGTGCCAGAATTTAGACAGACACCATCTGTTCCTACCACTTGTGCAAGACAAATGTGTCCTATGGATGCACTCTCGCATGCTGCAGCTCTCTGCAGGAGGATATCAGAAACATTGCAGTCAGCCTTCTCAGCTCTGGGGTTATGGGCTGGTTCTGTGATGGGCCCCTGCTCTTCTATCAAATCCATTGGCAAAGGATGATTGGAACAGGTCTCCTGCACAAAGTTCAGTTCTGTGACTTTGATATCTGTCAGCCTCGTACCTAAACTTGGGATGCCTCTGTTTTCAAATGGGATTTGATAGTCTGAGTCATCTTCATGAAGAAGTTTCCACAGCTTGTCATGCACTGCAGATATATCAGCATCTCCTTTGCACTCAGGTTCTCCAGATTCCAGGACTGACTTGGGATTAGCTTCAGACACAGCCTCATCGGCTGATGCGCTGCAGAGAATATCTGGGTTACTGCTCTCATGTATGTCAAGCCCAGGCCTCTGCTCTCCCTCCCCTGGCTCATCACACAGCTTTGCAGAAGAGAGAACAGCACACAAGCATTCCTGTTTATCAGGAAGAGAGTCCATATCCCATAGACGAGAAGGAGAAATGTTATTCTTTGACATTTTGCCATTCCTAATAATATCTTGTCCGGAGAAGACCTGTTGGTGACAACCTTCTCTCTTTTCACAAGGAGCACAGTGAAGAGAAGAGGTCTGTAAATCTGCATTCTTCACTTGCAGTGTGTTTTCAGCAGAGAGCTGGCTGGTTCCTGCACTCTCACAAGCGCTGAGGATGCCTTCCTTTTCTGTGCTGGGCTCCATACAGAGGTTCTCACAATTCTGGGTAACGCTTTTAACATTAGCACCTTGACTCTTCAAAGAAGGAAAATAGAGCAACGTAATTAAAAATTAGAACTACAGCTTGACACAGGCCTGAAGACTTGCATTTTTTTAACTTTTTTTCTTTTTTATATCTGTCAATAGTCAAATTTCTGACTTGTAACTATCAACATACTGGATTGAAATCAACCTCCTGGGTCTGAGTCTGAAAGTGTTGCTCCTTAGAGAAGGATTTGTAATGAAGCTAATCAATTCTACCTCACAGTTTCTCACTGTTTTTTAAGCAGAAATAGTTTTGCAAGGTAATTTTCCTTTGCAAGCAAAGTCCCCATGTTATATTTATATCCCTCTGTTTGTACAAATGGAGTGTAACAAACAATCCCCAGAATACAGACTAGAATACAGACCCACTGTCTCTGGATCTCAGCTCCCTCAAATCCACTAGATTTGGGACTGCTTTTACTTTATATTGTTCTCCAGCAATCCGCCTTAGTGGATCTTACCACTTCCCTGTTTCATGCAATACCACTCAAATTCCCCTTTCCTAAAATGACACTCTCTTTTAAATGGCACACCTGCCCTGGAGTAGCTGAAATACCTCAATATCTGTAGTTATTTCAACTGCTTTAGACAGGTGAAACAAAAGACCTGAGCTGTGCTTTATCCTGCAGAGTGACAGGCACATCCTGCCAGCTTCCTGCTATTCCTGCTCAAAGGAAGAAAAAGAGGAAGAACTGTAATATTTTAAAGGCCAGAAAGTGAGTTATCTGCCAACAACACAGAGCAACAGGCTGACCATGCACAGCTGTCAGGAGTCCATGCTCCAAAGTGGTATAGATTTTCCAAGGGATTTTTTCTTGGTGTGTCTCCCAGGAAAGACTGGAGCCAACTTAAGACATGGGCAACAAAATGGGATGTTCACTGTCATTCCTAGGGTAGATCCTACTGAATGAGCAGGGCTGGTGTCATGAGCTGCAGTGACTCCACTCAGGACTCCCCTGCTTGCTCTGACACAGAGCTGCAGCCGCTCTGGCACGGCTCAGGCCCGGACCATTGCCTCGCAGCACCGAGCTCTCATCTCAGCCAGATGCCCAATTACCTGTGTCAGTTCTGCTTCTCCCCTCTTTGGATAACAAAATTCAAAATTATCTAAAAGTGACAGAAATCTGTCTTGGCAAGGTCAGACCAAAGATCTCAGATTTTATGTGAACAGGCTGTTCTGATATGGAAAAAAAAGAGAATAATGGCTCTGTAACCCAGGAGTGACAGTAGCACCTTGTGCCAAGAGTGCTAACATTGACCACTGACAGGGACCCAAGGGTGCTGACCACTGACAGGAACAGGGCTCTGGCTGAACACTGAACTCTGACAAGAACAGGGCTCTGGCTGAACACTGACAGGAACAGGGTGCTGGGTGACTGCTAACAGAACCAGATTCCCAAAGACAGCCAGAAAAGCCTCCTGGGCTCTCTGTACACTATGTAACATCACACAGCTGGCACCTTTGGTGTCCTGGACCTATTATTAATGAAGTTGCTCTGAAGCAGCAGGTAAATAAAGAGTCTAGGCCATGAGGTCGTGAAAGGAGTGAGGAGGCTCCCACTTTAACTATCTAATGGAAGGAGAAGTCACTCAGCACAGCAGGTGCTGCACAAGACACACTGCAAAGGTTGTTCCAGTTTGAACTCTTGGCGCCAAGGGGAAGTGTAAATCCTTGGGTCATTAGTGCTGTGATCCCGTGGCTGCTCTGTACCCCTCAGCAGACCTGATTCCCACATGGACAGGGAAAATATCACACCCTTCCAAAGCAGTCAGCTGCGGGGTTTGCTGTGAGCCCCTCCCCTTGCTCCCGCGGAGCAGTCTCACTCTGGGCTCCAGCAAACGCCCAAGGGTACTTCTACAGAAACCCGTGTGCAGCAATAGATTCGCTCTTACCTCTCTTAGATTACACAGGCAGATTTCTGAGGAGTTTCTGGCTTACTATATGGGTACTGTGAGAAGCTGTCCACGTTTTTCTAGCGCTCCAAAAAAGGGAGCGGTATTCAGGCGGGATGCTTTTGCTTGGCTCATTTTCAAGACCACATAATTTTGAAGCTACACCTGAATTTCACTGTCATACACACATGTTTATAAATAGGGTTTGGTCTGTGCCCAGCTCTCATCCTTCTGTGTACACTAATACTCATTTTTTATCCAGTGAAAAATTTGGCCATGGAAATGCAGACATACTGACTAGGCACAACAAGACTTTAAGGGGCTGCTCTGAAATTTATGCCAGGCACCTGACAGCTGCTCTTGACTAAGAGGCTTCTGGGATTTAAATTATTGCACTGGACTTGGGGAAAAGAAAGCAAACACAGCCTCTGGCAAACCACGGCCATACACCCTGTCAGGAAGCTCTGAGGAGGTTAATTCCAGTGAGGGGTATTCCCCATCATAAGGACATCATGTGGTCCTCAGATGGGATTGGAATTTTATGTACCATAAAACCAGAGAAACCTATGAGCATTTTTCAGGAAGAAGAATTCAGTGATTTCTGACTGCTGAAGACACCCCAGTGATGAGATTAAAGTCACTCTACTGTGACACTACAGAACTGGGAGATATTTTTCCCAAATGATCAGACAAAGAAAAGCATGTGCAACTGGAAAAAATTTTTTTTGTGACAAATGAGTTTTTTTCTGTGCAATTAGCTACACAGCTTCAAGCTAGAAAAACTGGTGACAATAAGATTATTCATGATTTAATAGTATTTATATATCCTGAGTCCTTACAGTGTGAAATAAAAATGATGATTCAATTTTCCTACTTAGGAAAACTGGTAGAGCATCATACCAGTCTCTACAACTGTAGTGATTTCTCCAGCTCATTTTCTACCAACAGCATAAAATATGCAAGTACATGGACAGTACCACAGGGGTTTGAACTTTTAATTGGTTTGTGTGTATGTTTCAACTGTAATATCCAATTCTTTCATTGTTTTATTTTTAAAAATCACAGAGCTCCATTCACCTCTGTAACATGAACTCTCTGCATTGAATTCCCTTCATTGTTACAAAACCAGAGCAATCCCCTGCTGATTTGGTTTAGGTTTCCAGCACCATTAGTGGAGAATGGTTTTGTTTGTTGCATATAGATTGAAAAGAAAGTAAATCAAAGCATTCTCTGCTCAAATACCAACAGGTATTTGAGAAACTTTCTGGGTTGAAAGAAGCATTACTTTGCTAAGACCTGTGCAATACCCTCCATATCAGATTTCTCTATCCAGCTGTCCAGAGGCCCATTAGTGCCTCTCACCATTATCAGGCTCACTCTATAATTAGAACAGCTTAGGCTTTACTTGGGCCTTTTCTAAACCCAGATTTCCCTCCCAGCCGTAGCTGTCATTCAGAAGTACATTAATAGTATCTTTCAAAGTAATTTTGATTTTACATTATTTTGTGACAAGCAGGAATAAATTGCATTGAGTTCAGCAGAGCAGCTCTTTGTGTTAAATGATAAAGATGTTACTTACCCCAAACGAGATGTTCTCATCTGGCATCTGGTTTTGCTCAGACGGCCCCCAAGTCCTTTTCCTTTCCCAGTGACTGTCTTTATCTGCCTCTTCTGTTGGACACAGAGCAGCCTGCATTTGCACACTCTCTGCTTCCTCGGGAATCTGTGTTGCACAGACACCTTCCTGACTGGGAGACGGAGCTCTGGATTCCCTACCTGCTGCTGCAGCCTGGAAAGGCTGTCCTATACTACTTACATATCTGCAAAGTTCTATAGGGTTTAACAGCTTGAAAAGGTTTCTCTTCAGACTTTCTGTTAAGGTACAGACAGCGTGCCGTGCATTTCCCTCTGGCACATTCCTTCTCCCCTCCTCCAGCAGCAGTGAGCTTTCCCCCAGCATGTCCCCATCGGGGCTGGTTTCTGTCCTTGTCCCTAAAGCCTGATCGGTGCAAGCAGCACCTATGCCATGGGCAGAGGAATCTACCTGGGCAGGGACAGTGTCCGTGGGCTTTGGTCCGTCCCTTGAGGAACCTGCAGCCAGATGGTCACTTCCATTAGTCTCTTCTTCACTTCTGGGATGTTCATTTCCAGTGGCTGCAGAAGCAACAGGCACTTGATTCTTCTCTTTGTCTTTCAAAATGGCACTTTTATCTCGGTGCTGTCCAACAGTGAGAGTCATCTCTGTCTGCAGAGCTGACTGGCTGTACATAGAGGGGTCTCTCCTTACGTTTACTCCTTTGATTTTTGACTGATGCTCACAGAAGCCAATGGGGGTATCCATAGGCGTAGTGTTATCTGACACTTGGAACACACAAGGCATTTCACTGAGGAAGTAAGCACACCCATCACAATCCTTACCCAGTTTTAGATCATCTTCATCACTTTCCAATAAAAATTCTAATTTCTTTCTCCAGATTTCATCTTCATGCACTGTAAGCACATCTGAACATTCAAAGTACTCCAGGTCATCATCAGAAAAGTCATCACTTATGCTTGTTACTTTCTCTGCATAAATCTCCAGAACAGCAGCAGAATTTTCAGAGCCATATTTTCCAAAATCAGTGAGATTACCTAGGGAAGTGTCTGCCTGCTCACCCAGCAGGGAATTCCTGCTTAGAGGTCTGCCCAGCCCAGTCCTTTTACATGCCTGGACATTGGCCAGAGACTGAGGAGATCCAGAGTCTTGTGTGTTAAGGCAACAGTTGCCTGTGTGACAAGAGGTTACATCTGTGGGGTGGGAAGGCACCTGTCTGCTGCAGTACTCCTCTGCTCTTCCAGCAGTGACATCAACCACACCGTTAAAATGAGGCAGGTCATCACTATCCTCTGACAAAGCCCTCAGGCAGGAAAAAGTTGCCTGGGATTTAACTACATTCTTAACATCCATGTTGTCTTCTGTTTTAGGCAAGTGTCTTGAGGGATTTCTCAAGTGGAGACAAAACTCCTGCTTTGCTGAGTTTCTCAAGCAGTAAATGAATAATTTTTGAAGAGTCAGAACCTGATGAAATCAACACAGTCTCACCCTCACAGGGCAAACTCTTGCATTGTGCAAAATGTTTCCCATTTTCCTCATTCTACCCTGAAGACTGTCACAAGTTCATTTAGGACAACAACAAATTCTGCACAAGTTTTGTTCTTTGTATGTGGTTCTGGGTCAAGAAAAGTCATTCTAGCTCTCAATGACGTGCAGATCTTGTTCTGTGTACCTGCAAATAAAAGAAACACAAAGCTTAAAATTACTTCTGAAATGGCTATAGATATTTTCTAAAAGGTGGTCAGTTGACACATATTTGCAAGCACTTTCAAAATAAGAAATCATTATTTAAGACCCAAGATCAGACATTAGGGCAGTAACCCTAACCTGGCTGTCTATGCAATGACACTGGCAGCACACTGCAAGTGTCTGGAGCGATCTGTGCTAGGAGAACAAAACCTTGAGCACACCCACACATCTGTGTGGCACCTCGACAGGGGCTCTAGTACACAGCCTTTCAACTTTTCTAAATGCAAACAGGAACCTGCAGACAATGTACATTTCCACACAGACACCACTGCTACAGCTACCTGCTGCTTTGGTGGTCACATTGGCACAACAGCAGGCTATTCCTTGGATTGGCATCATAGGGACAAAAATCCCAAACTCTGTTTGTAGAAATACCCAGAACGACCAGCCTGCTTAGACTTTATAGGGCAATTTCTGTTTAAAGAAATTCTCTTGTGCTCTGGCTTGATATTTGTCATTCCTGTGCTGAAAGAACATGAAATGAGGCAGGCTTGCTTCAATTTCCTGCTCATATCAAGTTTTCCCCTCAAGCGGGTGTGCAGCAGCACGGTGGTGTGGCAATGCTGAATTCACATAAAATCCAAGTGAGATACACCAAAAGGCTTCCACCGGCTGAATCCAAAGAAATGTGGAATAATTTCTCTCTTCCTGTAACAAAGCCCCTGTTTCCCTAGCATTCCCAAATGTTAGGATTTTAGATACTTGAGATGCTTTTGTACACTGCTAGGAGCACTCTGGTTCATCAGTCACCTTGGAAAAAGTGTGACATGGTAGCACTGGAAAAGTACTGTAGCAGTTTTGAGTCAATTTGACCTCCTGGACGATGCCAGACTAAGGGCTCTGAAAAAAAGTGACTACATTTATTCCAGAATCGGTGAAGAGCAGTAGGAAAAGCTTTCTTGCTGTGTAATCCAATGAAGCCATTTAAAGACACCTCTATTCATTCTCCTTTTCCTTCTCCCTGCTTCTGCTGGAATGATGTTTCCAGCCGATGTCCCTGCCCTGGCCCGGGTCCCTCAGCCCCCAGCACTGCCTCCAGAGCAGGGCCCAGCTCGGTGCCACAGGAGGGAGAGAGCTGGAGCTGGGCTGAAGCCTGCTGGTGACACAGCAGCAGCTGCACAGCCGGCTGCAGTCTGCCTCTCCCTAAAGAGCACTAAGCAGCCAGAGATACCTTAGTTCCCTTTGGGCAAACCTGCCACCAGCACCTCTTCCACAGTCACCTGCGTGGTGAAAAGTGGGGAACAAAAGTGGTTAACAGGAAGGGCACAACATTAGATGTGTGACAAACAGCTTGAGTCCATGTACAGCAAGGGGTCCAGACAAACAGCACATGGGGCAACCAGAGCAGCCTTTCTGATCAAACTGCTTTCCTTTTCAACTCCAAGGAATATATTTAACAGGACAAAACCAGAGCAGTAGGGATTAATCTTTTCCTCATCCATTTATTACAGTACCATGGAAATACCCTTCAGAGTTCAGCCTCTCCTCATTAGGTAAATATGCATTTGCCTAATGTTTCCTGTGCATTGTTTCAATGCTTCTCTCATTTTTCCTTTTCAGAAGACCAGATGGCTCTCTCCTCTCTTTTGGAGGTTGCAAATTATTTTAAAAGCAGGTAATTTCCCCAGCTGAAAAGAGCTCTGGCAACATGTTCTTAATGCAGATTGACAAATGCAGAGCCTTTACTAAAGCCATTGTACTAGACAGTTATCATTGTCTCAGTTTGGCTGCACTCTGACATTGAGGGGAAAAGAGCTGTCAGGATTTCTCCATATGAAAATTACATTGGGTTTCCATGCACTGTCAGACACAACCACATAAATGAAAGCAAAATAACATTCCAGGAGAAAACTGCATGTGTTTCCACCCAAGACAAAGAGATACTATTTTTTTAAATCTAGGAGGAAAGTAGAAAGTATTAAGATTTTTTAAAAATCCAATTACTGAATTTAGACAGAAACTGGAAAGAGAACTTCTAGTACGATACCCTCTCAGCTCATCAGGAAAACTTGTGACAGAGGATGCACAGTGAAATTCCCAAAGGGAAGAGGAATGGGAGAGACCATGGTAATTTACCATCAACTATTGACCAGTAACCTGAAATTAATTCACTTCCTGATAAACTGGGAGTTGAACGCTTGCTGGCAGAAGACACGAGAACATGCCAGGGTGTTGTGGCTGCTTGTCCCAGCTCTCACTCTGAAAACCAATGATGTTACAGTGATGATCAGGCCCTGGCTCACAACAGGAGGCACTTGAAGCACAGCCACACAGGAGGAATTCACACACCAGGTTTGAGCAGGTCATGGCAGGAAATATGCCTGGTTTGGCTCTCGAATCTTCTGTAAACAGATTTTCCATTTCTGATCAGAACCATGGGGAATTTTTATGGTAGCCCTTGAGGCAAATGAAACACAAGTTCATGCTCAGCAGGGTCTGCTCCTGCCTGAGCTCAGTGCCTGGGAACTGAGATTAAGGGAGAACAAAGCTGGGAGCAGCATGAGAACAGCAACCTGACAACTGTGCTTGGGTGTGATTGAGGAGAAATATTGAACTGATGCAAACCTGCAACAGTCAGATTAACAAGGCAGCAAGAGGCAGATGGAGCTGCTTCACCAAAACCCTTTGATGGCAGGAAGTTATCAGAGTTTGTGAAAAATAATCCATTTCAAATAGTATTTAACAAAAGAATGGCTGGGAAAAGCATCAAAATGGCTAAAACAATCACCCAACATTTCTGTAAGGCATATATATAATAAAACAAATTCAAGTCAATTTCCAGAAGATATTTTTCATTTAAAATTCATACTTTGTCATAATTCCACACTGGTTGTGAAAAGCCTATTCACTATTCATATTGAAAGTATTGTCTGAAATTCCAATTCTAAATATAAAATTTGACTGTTCAATATTATCTTCCTTGAAATGACATCACTCCCAATTGAACCTTATTTTTTATACATTATTAAATATGTTCAATATTTGATAATTTATTTCAATTGAGATCAAAACAGTTTTGAATTACACTTCAACATGGAAAGAAAAAAAATTTAAATTATTTTATATTTTGTAGGTAGTTCTGGTGACAAAGCCACTTCTAGTGATTTCAGAGGGATTATTCCTAATGTCAGAAAAAAAATTAACTAATGAAAAATATAAACTTGATTAAACTTAAAAAGTGGCCATTAAATTTTCTCTCTTGCATCACATTTTACCTACTTTATTAAATTATTACCAAAATGAAAATCCTCCTGTGAAAAATGACCAGATAATATTGGCTTTTGCATTTAAGCATTAGCCTATGCATGCTGTTAGTGATTATAACTATTTAGAAATAGTATCAATTATAACTGGTTTTAGCTGCATGTTAATATAATATAATCTATCAGCTAAAATATGCACTGTGTTGCTCATAGAAATAGTAGTGTAATGAATATAATAGCTATGTATCACTTACGGAAATAATAGTGTGATGAATGTACTGTGTTGTAGACCTTAGCAAAACATAAGATGTGGGAAAAAAAGGCTTTTGTGTAACCAAAAACAGTGCAAGGTCATCCACTGACCAACCTGTCCAAGTGATAAGATAACCATGACACAAACCAGAGCACCAGAGGACAATTAGAGAATACCATGTTAAAATTAAGGAGGACATACTAAAATCGTATCAGAGGATGTGAAACAGCAGGATGGAGACACAAAAAGAAATAAAATATATTGACCTGACACCCAGCATGTCATGCAGATAAGCTGGAGTATGAAGAAGTCAAACAAAGGAGTTCTCAAAACATCAGAAAGTTCAAAAGAACATTTGAATAATGCATGAAACACAAGAATACGCATGTATCTTACTGATGTAACTGTATAAAGATAACATTGTCTGTATCCCCCACCCCCCCCTCCAGCACTGGAAATGTTGTCCTTTTTTATCCTATTACTATTACTATCATTATTATTATTATCATTAAACTTTTAAAAACTCTAAGCAGTGATCTCTGTTTTTCACATTCTTTGTAAGCGATTTTATAATCACAGAAATTCTTTCTACAGGAAGCTTATGCATTTTAGCAACCCAGAAGTGAATTTGTGCCTTTCTGTGAGGTTCATGTCCTCTAGAGTCAGTGGGAAAGCACCCTTTATGACCTCTCTGAAGCATTTTTCTTTTATTTAAGACCTATTCACAGAGTAATCTCTGTTTTGTGTGCAGGCCCTCCTTGGCCCACACCCTTCTCAGTAGGATTCCCTCCTATCTTTCAGCAGCACTCTCTGGTCCCTGACCTTGCTGACCAGCTCCCGTTATCTGTGCAGCCCCAGCCCTGGGCTCAAGGCCCATCCCGCACGTTCCCATGGCATGGTGAGCACCTGGCCAATGCCCACCCTCGATGGAGCCAAGCTGTGACCCCCAAAGCTCCCACTCAGAGCAGGCCCTGCCAAGGAGCTGCCTCATGCCCACGCAGCGAGAGGAGAGGGAAGGGAGAGGCTGAGTGAGCCCACACGGGGGATATCTCAGCAGAACACTGGGGAATGACACTGATAAAGCCACAGTGGCTCACCCTGGGAAACAGCCTTTCATCAACCAACACGCTGGGCTCTCTACACTGAGCTGACAGCAGTTCTGGGACACCTGAACCATGAGAGAGAGCTCCAGAAACACTGTGTGCCGCAGGCACACGGACCATGGCTGCAGGAACTGAACTGCTGCTGGCCACACCAATCCTGTCAGAAGCCCTTGCCTTAGGTGGTCAAGGATTAACTTTCACCAGAGTTGTACGCACAAGAAGGCCAGCCTTCCTCCTTTGTACGTAGGTGCACCTGAGGAGGATGTGGATGTGAGCCACACATGCTCTGCTCACCTGTGCTTCGAGCACTTCTCCAGCAGACAGATCCTGTTTAGAGAGTCAGTGCTTGTGTGCTTTGCTTTTTTTAATCTGAGCTTTTTGGTCTGAGACAACTCCCCAGCTGCCAGCTGAGCTTCCTACTATGGCCTCCACTCCACAGGGTGAACTTTGGAATCTGCAGTTATTCTTTTGCAACATAATTATATCCTATCCTATCCTACCCTACCCCATCCCATCCCACCCTACCTATTACTGTTCTTAGATTTAGCAAAAGCTCTTTCTCCACCTCCCTGAGCATACATCATACATTCTCATACATCCCTTTAAAAGATGCTTTACTGGCAGGTAGCTAAACCACAAAGAAATATAATATATTTGGTCAATATAATTAGACTTCATGTGAGATGAACATGAAATATTTCCAAACCAAACCACCAATAACCAGAGAACTTGTCTTGATGATGAACAGAAGTGGTTATATATTACATAGATCCAGCCAGAAAGCTTGCTGGTATGAACAGCAGGATGTAAGAAATATTGATTAAAGGAACAGAAAGCAGCAAAAGTAGAACAGAAACAATAAATAATAAATAATAAAAAAAAAAAGAAAGAAAGGAATCTCCACTAACCACAGGATCACAAGGTTGACCAACTACAGTACCATATGTATAACAAAAAACCTGTCACCTGTGAAATCTGAGTGTCCTGCCTAAATGCTGCCATGCTCCAAGGTTAATGCTACTTCCCTTGCCATTCTCCCTGGAATGTCCCTCAAATATGTCTTAGCTTTCCTACAGAACTTTGCATATGTTTTGTTTAGCTCCTCTAAAAAGTCAACAGGTATAATTGCATCCAATCACCATTCCCACCCTGCCATCTGTTTTGTATCTGGGAACATACATATTTTTTTACTCCTCATGCAGGGCACCTCTCAACAGAGATCTTTTGAAATGCTACATTCTTCTTCTTCCAAAGTAAAACAAAACATAAGACTTTTCAGTTATACAATTAACACAGACATTAGACACCAATTTGTATTTCTTAAATGAGGTATTATATGCCCCGTATGGAAATACATACAATATACTTATGGTCTGGAACATATAACTTTATCTTTCCAGAAAGGTTGCCATGAATGTTTTGCTATGTTTAAATGCTTTTCCTGATGTTCTCTGTTTAAACTTTTCCTTTAACAGAAATTAAAGATTTCAAAAGTTTTTGGTTCAAAATTTCATCAATACTGACATTGGGAATCTTTTAAGCTCAGTGCACCTGTAAGTACTAATGGAATCTAGTTCCACATGAAATTTCTGATCCACCATTCCTGGTCTGTACAAGCTTTCCAACTCGGAACACCATAAAAACATTTTCCAAATGTGTTGTGATCATGGTTGCATTCTTAAACTGTTACCTTGTAAAAGTTACAATCTCCGAAAGAACAGAAACCAGAATTCCAGATGCTCTGTAACTTTGTGAACCCTACTCACCACAAGGATTTGTACAGCACTGAGCCTACTACAGAGTGTAACATTTGATGGGGTAGTAATGACAACCCATGGGTGCACAGATTTACAATTATGCATTTTCTGCTTGTTTCTTCACCTCACAGGAGTTCTGCCTGGTTCAGTTCTGTCTCAGATACAAATAACCACATTATTCTTTTCCAGTCCTTTGAGATACCACAACCAAATGGTACACCTCGAGCAGCATACTTGTCAAAGACTGCAGAGTGTCAGAAACCAAACTACAGAAACGCTGTATTATCAAAACCAGTTATCACACTATTTGTTGGATTAACAAGGTCTAGGTAAGAAAAACATCAGTGAAGTTGTGGCTGCTCAAAAAGCAGATGTCTGGAAAATATGCCCTTGCCAAAATTCTGTGATACATTGCAGTTCTTCAGCTGCCAATATCCAAGGCTTTTTGACAACATTTTGATTAGTGCAGTACCCACTGTAAACAGCCCCACACTATAAAAACACCTCAGCCATAATTCATCAGCTAAATAGAATAATAAATGACTGGCTCTGCACATGTCAAACAAACACCTTAATATAGAGTAATTAAAATAAGCAATCACAGCACAACTCTTAACACTGATCTGTCTTAATCTATTTTTAACATCTGTCAAGCATCTGACCCTGTCAGACTGAGCAATTCATGAAGCCTGGGAATCGTCTATTACTACCAAGTGACCAGACCTTTTTCTCAAGAATGGAGGAACTTTTTATCTAATGAGTATTAGACCATGCAATAAACATTTAGAATTAATAAATTTGTTTTTCAGGATACCTAGTATCACTTACACACTCTTTAGAGAAGGAAGCTTGCTTTTGTACAATTTTTGCAATTTTGTCTTAATGAGACTTGGTGGAAATAGTAGCAGAGTGTAGTTTCAGAAACAGTGAGCAGAATTATAAATGCAACACATTTAGAAAGACCCAAATCTATCAGGATAAACAAAAATGGCTCTTCTTTAGCAGAAGGAAATAACAAATCCCATTTCCTGGTCAATAGCAGTATAAATCACTATATCCATGTAGTGCATTGATAATAAAACTAACTTTCTCTTCTTCTTAAATTAGACTTTTATGATTCACATTCTATTTGCCCACAGGAGAAAAACAGAAAAATAATTTTCAAAGTCCAAACACCCTGACCCCTCACTTACCCTCAAGCTCTTTGTGGATGTTCTGGGATAGGCTGGTCCTGGGCTGGGCTTCCCTGCTGGAGACAAAGGAGGCTGAATTTGTGCGTGTTGTTTGGAGCTGCAAGCCAGCGCGACGGCTTCGCTGGTGTTTGGAGTGTGACCTCAGGATAGGGAGTCTGATCACTGAACAGTTTGACTTTTAAGAGAGACGATTTCATTACATGCAGCAGATGGCCCTTCCTGGGAAAACCTCCGCCAGGCAGGGAGTTGGCAGTGAGGAGAGGGCACATCCTACTTCCATAGAAGTCCATAGGAATTTCCTAATGGCCTTGAGACAGAGGAAGTGTTGGCCTTAGCTTTTCATAACAAAGCACAGGCTTGTTTTTTTAGGCACGTGCCTAACTGCTCTCCTAGGCACATTGGGAATTTCTTACTTGCTGCAAGTTAAGCACACAAAAGTTCTGCTGAGCATGAGAAAATCCACAGTGTCTACCTAACAAGCAGGCTGAGGAAATCAAAGGTGGACAGTGAACTTTTCAAAATCTCTACACAGAAATTCACCTAATGATTCTCATCCCTCAAAGGCAAATAAGCAAATCCTGAAGTAAGAAAGTATTTCCACTCTTGGTACCCAAGGAGACAAGTCTCACACAGGGCAAACTGGAATGAATTGCACAAACTGCCCTAAGCTCAAGGGATCTGAAAGAGGCTGAAAAGCAACTTTTGTGCCACGCTTTTTCTTAAGCATTTTGAAGGACATGCAGCTAAAACTGGTTACAAGATACTACTGTGCTAAATACTCCTTGCTCCCAGTGTTATCTATACAGATAACAAACAGGTCTTCAGCAGTAAATACAGCACTTCCAACCACCCTCATCCAGAAATAGCAATAAGGATATTGAGAGCCTAACAGTCAAGATAACCCCCAAAGAAATGAGAGGCAGCCACATTCAAATCGGAACAGTTTGGGTTGGAAGGGACCTTTAAGGGTCGTACAGTCCTACACTAACATGGGCAGAAACACCTTCCACCACAGCAAGTTGCTCCAAGTCCCATCCAACCTGATCCTGAACACCTCTAATGATGGGGCATCTACCACCTCTCTGAGCTACCTGAATGCTGATTAAAAATGTTTGTAAAATTACCTTCTTAGGCACTTCGAGTCCACTTTGAGCAAGCTGCAATACCAGAGAGTGTAGAGGGATACAGTATGGGTAAATGAAGGTGGTACAGAATGTAATCTTATCCCCTAAAGAGTTGCAGCTGGGTTAATTACTAAAGATTAGGAGCAGGCCTGATGTCAACAGGCCACACCTGCAGCCAATAAGAAGAGTGTTATAAAAGAGTGGATTGGTGAGAGTGGGAGTTAGTTGGCTACTGTAAGGGCAAGGAAGAGTCAGTGCTTGGAGGAGCTGCCTACAAGAAACATCAAGGAGGTATGAAACTCTACCAATATGCAACCCTTGTAATGATAATAGAACCTTTGTACTATAATGACAACAGAGAGGTGAGAATTCACCTCAGATCACCTGTCCATTTGCAGTGATGACCATCGCTCATGGGAATAGCTCCTTGAGAGGCTTTTCCCGAGCAGCTCCTCTTCTCCCTCCCTAAGGATGCAAGGTGCCTTACACTGCGTGTTTCAACAGTGGCAGTAGGCTGGACAAAGTTGTAACAACGAGGAGAGTCCATAGTCGTGCTGGTTGCAGTTGAACAAAGCTGTTTCTGCTCAAAGCAGACCCCTGCCCGCAGTGTCCTGTGGGCCTTGTCTGGTTTACGCCCCAGGCCTGGCTCTAAAGCCACGTTCGATCTTCTCAGTACCAGCTGGGGACCCTGCAGAAGGTCTCGCCCTTGAAGTCGGATACTCGACACTCACATTTCAACATAGGTAAAACCGCACCCCTTCTGTTCCCTCTCGGTGTCCGACGGGACACCCCCTCAGGGCGCGGTGCCCCCCTCAGGGCTGGGCCCCCTCAGGCGCGGTGCCCCCTCAGGGTTGGGCCCCCTCAGGCGCGGTGCCCGTGCTCCCCGCAGCCGGAGCCCGCTCACCGCCCCGTCCCGCGCTGCCCGCACTCCCCACGCGGCGCTTCCTTCCGGGCGGCAGCACCGCCCCGGCGAGCAGCCATGGAGAGCGGCGCGGCGGGGCCGCTGCCCCTGAGCCGACTGGCCGGGCCGCTGCTCCGCAGGCTCAGCGAGCTGCTGGACCGCGCGGCGCCCGGCAAGGGCTGGCGGGAGCTGGCGCAGCGCGCGGGGAGCCGCGGCACGGTGCGGCTGAGGTGAGCGCGGGCGGCGGCGGGGCGCGTTTATCTCTCTAATCCCCTAAAACACTGAAAGTCCGCTCGGTAAGTGAAGGTATCACCACATAGTGAAGGTATCTCGCCCCCAGGTTTGCGTGGCACTGTGATTTAAGGAAGGAAACGTTGATGAATCTCTTTAGTGGAAATACGTAACCTTGTATTCTCTTTAGGTAGCTGTTATTATTTCTTTATTTGTGTTGATTGAATCGGCTATAATTGAAAGTGTGTGATGACAACGACACCAAAGTTGAATCCATAAAGTTTCAGACACAGTTACCTACACTGCACAGTCGGTGTGTTAGGCTGGGCTCCAGCAGTCGCTTGTTTACCACAACTTTAAAATCAGTTTCCTGTACTTTGAAGTCAAGAGTCTGACTCACTCTCTACGGCTTCTGAATTAGGCTCATGGAAATAAAAGGTGCTGTACTACTTTTTCTGCTGACACTTTAAAAGTGAAAAATAGAAGGTTTCTTAATACATTTGCTGAGCATTGTGAGGTATATGCATCTCTTTTACTATCCAACTCACTAATACTAGTTTCTGTCTGTGGAGGTGTCACTGAATAACATCTGAACTCCTGAAACTTGAAGAAAATGCTGCAAATATGTCCAAATCAGCTAGGAATTTCCCATCTCTATTTTTAAAAATCTTTTTATTTATCTACGAGTGATTGTTTACCCAGGTCCTTTCTGAGAAAAAGGTATTGAGAAGGTGTGTGCCGTGTCTTTCTCCCATTATTCCACAGCCCTCTGGACTTGGAGCAGTGCTCCCTCCAGGTGCTGGAGCCCGAAGGCAGTCCCAGCTGGAGTCTCCTGAAGCTGCTGGGGGATCGGGGCTGCACTGTGGTGGAGCTGGCGGAGTCCCTGCAGGCCCTGGAGCACACAGAGGCTCTCCGGTGTCTCAGCCATTCAGGTCAGCTCTGGGCTGTGCTTTCACTGCAGCCCTGGATTTTAGAGTGGCAACACTCAAGGTTGTAGCCCTCTAAAGTAACCAAAAACATATTTAGTGCTTGGATTCTGGTAGTTGGAATCCAGATGATTACCGAGGTTATTGGCTGATCTGATTCTGAGGTCAAATGTGAGCCAAGCCTTCATGCAGTGTTGTTGAAGACTTGGACTTGGCTGGGTGCTGTCATTCAGTTTACTGACTGGGCTTTGGTCTCCAGTGGATTTGGTTTTGGGACCATCCTGTAGCAAGATCTGGAATGGTTTAGGTTGAGAAAATAACTGCATCATATTGGAGTGGTGTTAGAGTTGCTCTCCTGGCAGTTAAGCTTTGAAGTAGAAAATTTGACCTTGCAGAAAACCCCAGCCCTGTGTTCTGCAGGACTCAGAGGCATAAAGCTGAAACCAAAGATTCAGCTCATAAGAGTGCATAAGGAATAGCAGGAAAATGTGCTCTGTTGGACTTAAACTCTGACTGCTTTGATTCCCTCAGGCTGGGCCTTAATTTGAACAGCTAAAAGAAATTGTTGGGAGTGAGCAAACATTTAAAACTGAGAATATCTTTCCAAAAAGGGATCTGTGATACCATGAGACATATTATTTCCTTTAAAATACATGAATTATTTACTTTAAATCTTTTATGAGCTCCATTGAGTACTGATCAATTTGAGCATGGATTTTGTGTAGTGGAAGACAATTTTGAATGTCCTACAGTAATATAACTAACTGGAACTGTGTGTATACACAGTACAAACAAATTGTTTTCAAGTATATTTAATGGCAGAAGTCTTCTGTGCTCCAAGGGCAATTTAAATGCAAATATAAATTATGGACTTGTATTTCTTCATAATTTTCCTATGTGTAAATTCTGTCTTAAAGGTGTAAAGATCGTTGTACAGCCAGACTCTCAAGCAGTGCTCTCTGGTCAGGTTGTCAAGTTGTGCTGCTGGGCAACAGGACACCCGTTTGTGCAATACCAGTGGTTCAAGCAGGAAAGAGAGGTAAGAGTTCATAGAGAATACAGTGGTTTTAAATAGTGAAAATAAAATGATTTTGGATTGTCCTTTTTTTAAGACTCTTATTCACAATGAGAGAAGATTGCTGTATATACTCATAAAGTTTAAGAAATGCTGGATGATCCTACAAACATGCTAAAACAAAACCATGATTCCTTGTGTTCACACCACTTCATTCCTGGGGGCTGTGAATGTGGAATGGGGCAGAAAGGAAGCTGTAAGTTCAGTTGTCTCAGCCTACCAGTAAGTTTCGAGTAAGTGAAGGAGTTGAGGATGGTGTTAAGGACTTGGAAATAAATATTATAATGCTTGATCCTGGTTAAGATTAAACCAATTGAAATTGAAGGATTTTTGGTTCACCTGTGATGCAGGTTCCGCACGGTAATTCTCCAGAACTGGTTTTGAGTCCAGTGAGTGTAGAGGATTCTGGCTTTTACATCTGCCGAGTGAACAGTGAATCTTCTTTCACGTTCAGTCGGTGGGCGCGCCTTGAAGTTTGTGAGCTTCAGGATCCGCCTCATGGTGAGTGGCACAAACACCTTCTGAAAGTGCCTTCCTGCTTCCTCAAGGCACTTGGGTCCCTGTTGCTGTGCTTAGGTTGTTTCACACTTCCTTTTCTTGTTACTTCCTTTTCCTTTTTTAAGGGCTCTTAACAGGTTTGCCTGAAAACAAGTTGTGCATTTGTAATCAGCCTCAGCCACAAAACTTGACAGTGGGGGATGCTTTGGTACTAGAATGTGGAGCTGTTGGAAACCCAATTCCTCATTACCAATGGTTCAGAAATGGATTTCCTTTGGCAAATGGGAGCAAAAATGTCTACACAGTAAGTTACTGCAATGGGTCACACTTGGGAGCTGATGTTAAGCACTTTGAGCTTACCACAGAAAGTTCCCTTGAAGAAAAAAATTTCTCCAGAACCTTGGTAACTTCTGATGAAGTGCTCACTTGGAAGTGCTGCTTTTAGTTTTTTACCTCTTTTTTGCCTGTGGGGCTTAGATGCAAGGCTTAAATACCTGATGCAGGCATTTTTTGGAGGTCTGTTGGGATGATTGTGGTGATGCTTGCATAGGTAACGTACGTGGATGTGGGACATCAAGGAACATACTGGTGTCATGTATTCAATGACCAGGAGGACGAAGACAGCAAGAAAGTAGAAGTCATTATAGGTAAGGAGTTCTTCTCTTTCATACAGGTCAGCTCCTTTGTCCATTTCTTCCACATTGCTAAAATTTATTTTTGAAGCTTTCAGTATTAAGACAAGCACATGCCTTCTATATTTTTAATTTATCCATTTGTTAAAATACTTGTGCTTGCATCCAGCAAATGGCATTTTAGAGTTTTGGGGTATTATGGTAACCAGCACAGAATTGCTGTCCCTTTTTGGCCCTGCCAGCACGTATGTGGCTTGTTAGCAGATTGCTAGCTGATTTATGCTTTTTGACAACTAAAAACCACTTTAACCCTTGCTGGGGATACGAACTCTGTTACATGGAGTCCTTCAGCAATCAGGAGAGGTGAGATTGTTCATTTCAAGTAGAATGAATGAATTTCAGTGCCTGTGTATTTGCAGTGAATTGAAGAGGACTTCCTCACCACCTAAGAAATACCCTAGTGTAGTACTCCTGAGTTTCAGGAATCATTACTGTACAGTGTTATGGGCAATGCAAGTTTACACTGCTGTAAAGTGAGCCACATTGCACAGCAGCTTGACAGTGCCCTTTGTCTTCCACCTTGTGTGCTAACTCTCATAACTGAGAGCTCATCTTCCAATTTTTTCCCCTCCTTAAAACACAAGGAAGGAAAGCTGTAGCAGTGGAGTGCACAGAAGGTAATGTAAACCTCTAATTTTAGTTTTAAAAATTGGTGATGGGAGTGACAGGTTGTTGAGTGTGTTGCTGAAAGGCATGTGTGGGTTTTTGGGCAAACCTGGGTTTAAAACACTGATGGATGATGCAGCAGTCCTTCTGCATGTGCTTCTCTCTTCTTTGCCTGGACACCATGATCTAGATCACACAGGAGAAAAAACAGGCTACTTCCTTCTTTTGTGGTATTCAAGTGATCTGGAGATTGCTTTGGTGGGGCTCGGGAGGCAACATCCTAGCAAGAAAATCTGGAGATACGGCAGGAACCTGGGTGATCTTAGAGAGCTGGCTAGGGCTAGTTCCAATGCCAGCTCCATGTCTGCAGAAGTGTTTCTAGCAACTTCCTTAGGATGATTTCTGTTCTCCTCTGCATTGTTGCAACAGGGAGGAGAAGTGTATTGTGACCCAAATGTTGGTACCATCCCTCCCTGGACTGCTGAGTATCTCAGAGTCTGCAGTATCTGCAGCACAGGGAATTGGGTACAATGGTGTGAGGCTGCTCCCAGAGAGCACTGCTGCTTCAGAGATGCTCATTTTCTTTTCCCTGCTTTCCAGTGTCCAGAATAAAGAGGTGAAACCCCTGGTAGTTTAGGATGTTTGAAGATTGTGTCTGAAGTCTTTCTGAATACACATGGCTTCCCAAAATCAGATTTTTTGCTCAGGATGTTGCTTTTTCAGCAGCCCTTCAAACATCTGTTCTTCAGTGGGATGATTTTGATACCTTGTTCCTTTTCCCCTCAACCTACTTGCATGCCTGTGGGATTGAGGTGTCCTAACTGCACCCCTCTTTGTTTTTACATTTACTGTACTGCAATGCTGTGTCTATCTAGCACAGCTTAATGTATTTCTGTAGGATTTTCTCTTCTCTTTGTGTGGAATAAACACAAAAGGTTTCATTTACACAAATGCAAAGTCAAAAGTATTTTAGAAATATAGTTTGTTTTCTGTGTTCAGCTGTGTTTAATAATGGCATGGCACTTATGTTTTTACTAATAAAATGGGGTTTCTACTTCTTGTTTAAACTATTATTTTATTGGTGTTTTCCTTCACAGAAGATTTAAGTGATCTTCAGGAATCAGGTAAGTGATAAGTTTTGAAAAAAATTTAACTTGGCATCTTCACTTTATGTTACACTGAAGGCTTGCTGGGTTGCAGTATGAACTTTACAGTATTTGGATGTACCTGTAACTGAGAATTGAATAGGAGCTGGTATCACCTTAAGAGCAGCACAGCTTTCTAGTTCCAAGAGATTGAACTTGAAGCATATAGAGAATCATAGGGGTGCTGTTTGTAAAATAGCCCAAGGCTGCACATATACATACACAGATACAAAGGGAATTATCTTTATTATCTGGGGTTTCTTAGGACACTCAGTTTTAGCACATTGCTGCTTTCTCAGATAATTAAAGTGAAAAAGATCTGAGGTGTCTGGCTATCGCTCATGTTGAGTGGCATATTTCTTCCAGTCATGTTGGAGTCAGCCAATGTGATTTGAAGCCTGTTAGGTGGTTAGTGTAGAAGTGTAGCTCCAGAGGGGATTATTCCTGATACAGTTTTCCCAAAACCTCAACTCCCAAAGATAGTTTCCTGGGTTAGGTATCAAATACATTTGTTTGCCCAGCCTCAGTTTCAACCACTGAAGGGGCTTCTCTGTCATGTTATCCAGGTGAGCCACTTTGGCACACTGCTTACTGTTTCTCTTGGGACAGCACTGGCTTTGCCACCCCTCTGTGAAGTACAGAATAAAATAATTTTCCCATTCAGATGGGAATCCCTGCAAAGCGTCTTCCACCTTGCATGTTGCATTTTGTTTGGAGAGGATGACCTGGTCAGATGTCACTGAAAATGGCAGTTTGTGAGATTCAGCATCTATTCTTTCTTAATCTATAGAATTAGCTATTCACATCTTGTCAGGATTGTTTGCTGGAAGAGGGTAAAGGAAATCATCTAAACAAAAACAACAATACCAACAAAACACCCCCAAACCCCACCAAGAACAAAGTGGACTTTTTCTTGCTTTAAACTAGCAAAGTGTTAGAGAAAGCAGTGCTACTAGACTGTGGCTGTGGGGAAGATGCAGTTCATTTTCTGTAGTCACTGACTCGCTGCTCTTTTCTTCTATTTCAAACAGACCCACAAGAAGAATCAAGTCACAGACCTGTGGGTAAGTAGTTTTGTACTGAAATGACTGTCTGCATTTGACATGTAGGATGCAGATTTTGCTGCTCCTGAGTATTGCTGCTACTGACACTGCCAGTGCAAGACCCATGGGACAAATAGAGAGCTCCAGGGAGGGAGATCTGTGGATATTTGTGTAGTCCTTTTAGAATGCTTGTTTGCCGTTTCAGGAGTAAACTGTGCCAAGGGCACCCGTGTTTTTAGTGACCCTGTGAAGTGTTTGCAGCTTCTCATAGGGGCTGTTTCAGTTTACTGCTTCAGATTCCTTAGCCACTGCCGTAGCCAGTGTGTTCCTGCATTCCCTTGAACCCTTGGAGCCAGTGCTATTGGGATGATGTGATAGGAAGCACTGCTATCCTGTCTGCTAAGGAAATGCTGTCCTTGCAGCTCTCCCCGTTCTGTCCTGTGGATGCTTTGATCCTGAGCTGAAGCTCATAAAGAGATGGATAGCGCATATCACATGAAGAATAGTTGCTGGGTTTTTAAATCACATTCTTAAATTTGCACTGTAGACTTGAGTGGTCAGGCATGTTGTCCTGTTGATACTTAACCAGATGGAAAGGCTGCTGGCCTCTGTCAGAATTTTATGGCTCCTTCAGGTTCATTAGTGGGAGGGGGAGTGTAAGTGTTCCCCTCTCACGCAGGTGAGTTTTTTCCTTCAGGCTGAAAAGAGAGTTGAGCTGTGTTGTTGATGTGGGATGACTTGTAAAATCAGAGAAAATATTGTGCCTGAAGTGAGATTGATACCCTTTCCACTTTGGAAAACCTTAAATTTAAAGGCGTTGAATCCATGGAATATATAAATGTGACCTGGTGTTTTTTTTCTCTGTGTGTCTTGGCAGCCACAGACAAGGTGGCTCTCTTAATAGGAAACATGAGCTACTGGAATCATCCCCAGCTCAAGGCTCCAATGGTAGATGTCTATGAATTGACCAGTTTGCTAAGGCAGCTGGATTTCAAAGTTGTATCTTTGCTGGATCTTACCGAGTCTGAGATGCGAAATGCAGTGGATGAATTTTTACTTCTCCTGGACGAAGGAGTTTATGGTAAGGACACGTAAATCCCTTCTGAAGTAGGTCCATTTTGTATGTATCGAGTAGCAAACATCTGGTATTTGCCTCGGCTAAACAACCTTCAGGGTAAATACGATGTATGTAGAACCGGAAGAATAAGTTAAAGGCACCCACCAGCATATCCTGACTTTGGTTAAAATGCTATTGTTCCTTTACTTTTAGACCAGATCAGATGTTTGAGCTTCATTCTTTAACCACACCTAAAACTGCAGTGCAGGCTTTTATTTTGTTTGATAGTACTTGCTTGCTTAGATTTGATTTTGGGGCACAGAACACAAGACAGAAGTGAGGGGAAAGCATGATGGAATTGATGTATGGAGCAAAAGCCTTGCATGGAAAAAGCCAAGAGTGATCTGGTTTGGAGTGTAAGAAAAGTTCTTACGTTTTCTGCTGACTGACATTATTTTGTCTTTTTTCTAAGATTGTATTGTCTAAGATTGTATAGAAAACTCCTGAAAATATTTAGGACTGAGAGCAGAATGTTTTCCCAGGTCCCTATTTATTGGATTGCAGAATTCCTGTAGTAAAAATCCTTTTGAGAAAACATTATTTGATCCCTTTTTGGAACACAAGGTCAGCTTATTTCTTAGCATGATTTTTTTTACGGATGTGTTACCTGATGCTCTCTCTGTGCAGAACTGCCTGCTCTGACATTTGGGCATTTATATCTGAGCCAAAACCTGCCTGACACGAAGCCTCAGTCTGGCAGGAACATGAGGCTTTTGAGAGCAGTTTGCTTTTATTATTCCCTGGGAAATAGATGGGCTTATCTATTTGGGTGAGCTTTGAGATTTTTGCACCTTCTCAATTTTTCTCCCTAATTGTGGACATGAATGTAGCAAATAAAGTACTGAAAGGCTTTAATTAATTTCTCAGCAGCACCATATGAAAGCTCTTACATGGCATATTTTTGCAGTTGTACTTTTCCAGCCAGTTGATACAAAAGGTAAGCAGAACAGTTTTTGGTGGTGTTTGGCAATAACTACTTCTGTTTAAAGGATTACTTTGTTCTTTCTGCATAGTGGCTATGAATGGCTTAAAGCCTGTAAAAGATGCTGTCAGTGCACAAATAGGTAACGATTTATTGCCTTTTCTAGTGGGCATAGCTTCAAATAGAAGAGGCATAATGACTACTGCTGTTTAGTCCCTGCTACATATAAACCTGATGCTTACTAGGTTGTGTAATTCTGGCTTACTGCCAGGAAAGTGGCATTTCAGATGCTGGTCCTTAAGAGCAGGAGTAGTAAACAAAGTGATGATGACTGTCTCCTCTGCTGTCTTAGTCTGTGCTGTTCTAAATGTAGGTTGCAATTAACATTGTATTCCACACAGGGTAAAAGCACAGACCCATGTGTTTGAAAGGCTAAAAATATTTAGGCTGCTTTCTTTTTAAATGAGAGGGACTGAGGGAGGGAGGGAGGCAGATATCAGTTAAATGCTGACGTCTCTGAGGAACTTGAGCCTACTTAAAATTGTTGTGTGTGTCTCTGTTGAGGCCCTCCAAATATGTTTACTCCACTTACCCCAGGTATGTGCAGATTTATTTCTGATCTTGAGCTCAACGTATTAACTGTTGCAGGTACTTGGCACATAGCACAGTCATCTGCCAAGGATAGAAAAGGAATGTAGTCAGTCAGTCCAATTACTTACAGAATATATGCCCAGATACATAGAATCTTAAATATAACCCTGATTAAGTCCAGATCTGAGCTCTGGAAATCACATGAAGACTTTCTTTTTAGCCTAAGGCCTAGACACAAGGTTATGCAGTTGCACTTTATACCATTTTTAGGTCTCTTGCAGCTCGCCAGGCTCAGGTAGCCCTCATATTTTCTTTCTTGTAGCTACGTGTACTGAAAAGGTGAAAACATCTAGCATGCCTACCTCCATGAGCTAGTATGTTAGGGTGAGGCTTATTTTGGGTTTTATCTGAATCTGCCAGTGTTGTAGTGACTTAAATTTTTCAGCAAATGTTAGTAAGAATAACAACATAAGAATATGGTATCTCCAGCCAGCATAAATTGTCAGATTTCTGTTGACTTTTATTCAGCTGAGCACTATACTCTAATTGCAGATCTGACCCACAGACTGCTTTGACTAGGTAAATAAAAATTCTTTTCAGAAGGTGGAATTAGCATCATTAAGGAAAACCAGCACTGGGAATAGGCAATAGGAAAATTCAATTAAATCATACAAGCCTCTGGTAACTGCATTTTATGACAGTAGAGATTATTGATTCTAAGATCATCTAATCTTCATGCAAATTTAAATGACTTTAATATTGGACATTTTTATTCATATAAGGAATGTCTAAGTCCTAGCTTTCAGTTCCCTTTCTCAGGGTTGAGAAAAACTTTCTTGTTTTATTGAAGATTCTAAATCTTAAAATGTTGTAGACTGTTGTGTAGTGACACATGAGGGACATGATGGCAGGATAATAATTTCTGGGTAGATAAGCATGCAAAGAGTTTGTTTAGTAGACCCAGAAGAGTCATGAGTCTGTGACTAGAAGATATAGCTGCAATCAACTGAACATGAGCTATTGGTAGTCGGTAATGAGGATGTGCTCTGGAGTCCTACCAAACTCTTTAGCATTATTTTTTTTTCTGTCTATAAGCTGCAGACTTAGTGCTGCTCAGAGCTTTGTAATTGTACATGTGGAGAAGATGTTTTATGGTTGGCACATTTCCTTGTTCCTGTCTGTGAATTACACGTAACAGGCTGCCTCTGTTAGAGGTCATAGCTATTAGAGCATTTTAAGAGTATTTAACTTGGTGTGTTTATGCAAATGTCTAACTGATTCTCTTGCATGTGTGATTTTTGTGCTTCTTTTAATATATTGTGTTGGTGTATTGTGGAGTTGATGTAATTGTGGCTTGGAGTGGCTTCAGTGATCTGCCTGGCCCGCAGTCAGTGCTGTGCATGATGGTTTTGACCCATTTTGAAATGGACAGAAGTCTCTGATGCCCTGCTCACTGTCGCACCTCTTTTGAATTCAGGTTTGTTGTACTATGCTGGCCATGGCTATGAAAACTATGGGAACAGTTTCATGGTTCCTGTTGATGCCCCAAACCCCTACTGCTCAGCAAACTGCCTGTGCGTGCAGAACATCCTGCGGCTGATGCAGGAGAAGCGGACGGGACTCAACGTCTTCCTGCTGGACATGTGTCGCAAAAGGTACCTCCTGCACCCCCAGGAGCTGAGCTGCCCTCAGCTCTCTGGGCTCCTCACAGAAAGCTGGGCCTCCTGCACATGAGAAGTCTTTAGGCTGAAAATTCACTGTACTGCAAGGTCCATGGTTCTGAGGATTCACAGCCTGCACGTGAGTGCTTTTAGCATCAGTAGGATTCACCCAGAGACTTCTGCCCATGGCCTTGGATAGAGATGTGAACCTGGTGGTTAGACTTTGTCCCCATGGGTACATACCTGCCTCCTGATTTCAATGACATTTATTTCTTCTGCTGTTTTTTAGACATTAAAAACAGACTGATCAGATAAAAGTAAAATTTGGCATCTTAAAGAAGAAACAGGACCCTTTCCCCTGGGATCATTATCCATCTTCTTCATTACAGGGAGGAAGGAAAGCCCTGCGATCAAAGGCATGTTAACTTAGCAGAAGGGCTCAAGTGAAGTGCTTGTTTTAGAATTCCTGAGAGCCATGGATTTTGCCTCTATACTGAGGATGTTGTATCTTTATTTAGAGGTTAAAAAACAACTGATTTATGGGATTTTTCTACATAAAGTACTGTGTTCTTTCCATGTTGAGAAACTATTATGATCAATTGAACTTGCACTTGAAATCAGCTCTTCAGTCAGCACTTCTGGCAATTGGTCTCTGAGGAATGTCTCATAACAGAAAGTTGCTGGCACTTCAGTATCTGTGGAGCCTCCAGACTTCTTTGCTAATGAAATGCCCATGACCCAATTCAGCTTCGCAATCTGCTGTCCAAATAGAAAATCCATCTACATAAGCCTTGTACTAACAGCACCATGTTTGGTGGGGAAAAGTTTTAAAAAACATGCCATTTTTGAAATAACCTAAAATGGGTGGATATCAGAATTGTGTTTTGCAGAGATTGCAGCCAAACTCTACTGGTTACTACAGCCTGCCCTTCTCTGGGTAATGCCTGGTGCCTCTGTCTTTACACTGCCCTCAGGCAGAGTGTTGATGGTGCTGACTTTTGTATTTGAGCAGTCAGGATCCATTACAGACTTGGAGGAGTGAAACAAATTACTGGTTCTGAACTCTCTCTGTTTTGTGTTTTGATTTTGTTACCATTACGAGTTCTCAAATTACTATTCTACTTTCTTGTGTTTCCATTTATTACAGAAATGAATACGATGACACGATTCTTATCTTGGATGCTCTGAAGGTTACGGCCAACATTGTTTTTGGATATGCAACGTAAGGAAGTTACTCTTCTGTGCCACGGAAATGACTGAGATTGTATAGCTGATCTTTTTCAGAATTGTGGTGTGGGCCAGTAACCTTGGTCACTTTTCAAGTGCAAAAACTGCTGAATAGAAGTAGTCAGGAGCTTAACTAAAATCATCAATAAGAAATTTAAGCTCCTCATATGAGCAGTTTGATGAACAGATCTAGTCTGTGAAGTCATTTTTAAGAGAAACTTCCATCAGCTGCTTGCAAGGGGGCACAAAGAGCAGGTTGGCGTTGGACACAACTTGGTTTTCAAATTGTAGGGTTTCTTTCCCCATTCCCAGTATAATTTTACTCTTAATCCTGCAGGTTTTTCAGTGTTTTTTCCTTGACTGATGCTGATGATCTCACAGGTGCCAAGGAGCAGAAGCTTATGAAATTCAGCAGCTGGGGTTGGCCAATGGAATCTTCATGAAGTTCCTGAAGGACCGTTTGTTAGAAGACAAGAAGGTCACTGTTCTGCTTGATGAGGTTGCAGAAGGTGAACTCCAGCTCACTGCACTAACAGTCTCCTCAGTCTGCGTTACTGAAAACAACTTTGTTTCAGTGTCTTTCCTCTCATGGTGAATGTGTTACACAAATTAAATCTTTCTTCTTGTGCTTTGTTCAGATAGCAGATGCTACTGGGCAGCATATGAACAACATTCCTGATGCTCAGCTTCTTTAATAGTGTTCACTTTTATACTTTCCTCTTCAGTGAACCTTATTTGTTCTGAGTATCTTTCTGCATGGAGCTTTGAATTGTCCATCCGCAAAACTGCTCTTCTGTCATGTGGTGCCAGCTGCTTGTGGTATTCCAGTTGTTTGCATGTTCATTTAAACAATTAACATAATCCTACTTGCCTCAGGGTGCTATAGCAATGATAATGATTTGTTCTCTAAGTGCAGTAAAAAGAGCAGTGCACTGTGTTAATTTGCCTGGCTCAGTGATTGTATTTTTGATGGGAGAAGCACTGAAGTGAAAAGTGTGAAGGGAAAGCATGCTGCTTCTGTACAGACACCTGCTCCAAGCACAGAACAGTGTCAGACTGGTGTGTGCAGGTGCATCAGCCCAGCTCTGCCCTGGGGTTCAGCAGCCTGGGGCAGCTGCAGGTCACAGAGCTTTGTGTTCTGTTCAAGAGTGCAGGGAAAGATTGACTTGTCAGGCAGCGTGACAGGCACTGGGAGTATTCCCAGGTGCTGGGTGTCAGGGAGTACGCAGGTTCTGTGCAGACAGTGCCAGAGGAATGTTCCCATTAAGTGTTTCGTGGAAAAGGCTGTAGCCTGCTGGCTCCGTGGTTCTTGCTGTGCCTGTGCCACAAGAGTGCAGTGCTGGCTCATGGTCAGCTTGGTGGCCACTAGGTCCCCAAGCAGGTCCTTCCTTGCAGAGGTCCTTCCCTGCAGATCTGTGTCCCAGTGAGTCAGGGCCCTTCGTGGGCCTCTGCAAGGGATTACTCCTGCTTGGGAGCAGAACTTGGTGCTCCCTGTTACTGGACTTGATGACATTCCTCTCTGCTCAATTCCACAGCCTGTCCAGGACCCTCCAAGAGCAGTACAGTCTTGCGGGGGATCAGCCACTCCTCTCAGTTTTTAATCATCTGCAAACTTTCCAAGTTTTGTTCTCTCTCCTGACACATAGGTCATTAGTGATGCTGTTAAATAATCAATATTGGACCCTTGTACCTAAACCTAAAATATTCCCCTTGCCCCCAGTTCTTTACAATAATCTCCTCTAATGGCATTACTCACATTCTTGAAATTAGCCACTCTAATTAGGACCTTACCCAGTCAGAGCTGTGATGCTGCTTGGACTGGCTCTGAGGAACAGGGGACAATGTTGGCCAGGCTGCATGCAGCCCCTCGGGGCTCTGCAGAGCTGCTTTGGCCTTCAGGAAGGAAGAGCTGAGCAAGGAGTGCCTGTAAAACTGCAGCTCTTGATGGATGTGCTGGCTCTGCCATAACCACAGTAACCACGCATTGCAGGAAGGTACTTAATTCAGTTGGAATTGCAGCAGCATTGATCTTGAAAGAACCTCTCTGCGTCTTGTTTTTAGATATGGGCAAGTGTCCCCTCACCAAAGGCAAGCAAGCCCTGGAGATCCGCAGCAGCTTGTCAGAGAAAAGGGCATTAACTGATCCTGTTCAGCAAAGCACATCTTCTGCAGAGTGCCTGGCACGGAACCTGCAGTGGGCCAAGGCTCATGGTACAGTACAGTCTGCTTTCAGATGATCCTGCTGCCATGATGGGAGGAGGGAGGGCATGCACTACTGAGTGGAAATGGAAGAAATTCAAGGCTATAGCTACATTTTCATTACTATGTTCAGTTGGAAGGTTTTGGGTTGGGGATGAGATAGTAATGAACCAAGGTGACATGTAGAATTCATGTGTATTCAGTATATTTAAGACCTCTCAGACCCTGGAGGGGAGACTTATGGGTTGTCTGTCTTCTGGGACAGTCTCCCAGAACTGCTTGTCTAGCAGTGACATTTGTAAGAAGTCACTGATCTCCTTCTAAAGTCATCACCTGAAATAGCCAGGTGAACTGTATAGTAAATGTGCATGATGAAAAGAAGTTTTCAATGCAGACAACTAAGAAAGCTAAAATAAGACTGAGATGAGTTCCAGGCTTCCTAGCCTTTTAAGAAGGCCAGTGGGGTTTAAGACCTGTTTTTACCTTTTTCACCTAAACCTGTTGGAGTACATCTTCAAATTTCTTTGACAGTTGGGGCAGAGGGTCAGGGATGGCATTTCTAAGACCTCTTGTCATATAGGAAGGCTCTCTCAGAGATGCAGATATTTATTTGATCCCAAGCACTTAATTCTTGTTTGTTAAATGATTGAAAAAGAAAAATGCATATGCTAAATTTATATATAGACTGTAACAATGTGTTATTTCTTGGCAGAGCTTCCAGAAAGTATGTCCCTTGAATTCCAGTGTGGTGTTCAGATTCAGTTGGGGTTTGCAGCTGAGTTCTCCAATGTCATGATAATCTATACACAGATAGTTAAGAAGCCCCCTGAAATCACAGCTTGCAGAGCCCACATCACAGACTTCCCACTCGTAAGTGCTTCCTGCTGCTGTCTCGTGGTCTTGCTCCACTGAAGTTGAAAATTTTCTGCTCCACCCATATCAAGTTGCATCTTGTATAATAAAATGGGTCTAAAATGCTCTAACTTCTCAAACTGAAAGAAATACTATTTTATGAACTACAAATTCTATATCATCAATTAAGTTTTTGTTTGGTTTTTTTTTTCTTGCAATAGGACTTGGATGTAGATCCTAAAGAGGCCAATAAAGGAACTCCTGAGGAAACTGGAAGCTATTTAGTATCAAAGGACCTTCCCAAACACTGCCTCTACACCAGGCTGAGTTCACTGCAAAAACTAAGGGTTAGTATATACTGTTCATTACGAATTTGCCCAGATAATTGACACTATTTATGTTGCTTTGCAGTTCTGTTGAGGGAGCTGTGTATTGTTAGCGTAGTAAGTTCTTTGGAGGGAAAGAATGGATAATAACACAGTTCAGCGACTTTAATTTTGGCTGAAAAGTAAAAGGCAGGGAATTGATGCATATGCAATCCTGAAACTGGTGTGCAAGGCCCTTTGTATTTTCCAGGCCCATGCTGAACTTGGCCAAGATGGTTATTTTTGTGCAGATCACCTATTGCATGCTCTGAGGGTGTTCCTATGCTTTTTAGGGGGAACATGTCCTGAAGCAGAGCTGCCTCTTACAAAGTCATTAGTAGGAGATGAAAGTGTTGTGTATCATCAGCCTGTGCTCCTGGGCACACAGTTTCTGGAAGGTTCTCTTCAGCAGACTGGGGCACTGCTAAGTGTCTCTGTATCTTTGTGTCATGAACATCTGTGCCAGACACAGCCTGGCATCTCTTCTTCAGTGCTTTTGGCAGTTGAGGTAACACAAGTGCTTCTGGAAATACAGACTGTTCAGTGAACAAGCAGTGACCAAAAGAGGACCTCAGGAAACAAGGCCTGCCCATTGTGTGTCTCTAGCTCTAGAGGTCACTCTGCTTCTCCAGGAGACTGGAGCCTCTCCAAGGGTTTCCTGTAGTGTTTATTTGCAGAGGAAGTATAACTTTTTCTCTCCCCTTCTTTCTGCTTTTACAGGAACATTTAATCTTCACTGTTTGCTTGCACTATGAGTATTCAGGAATAGAAGATACAATGGATGAAAGAAAGGAGATTAATGTTGGGAAGCCCCTTATTGCTAAATTAGGGCTTCACCCTGGATTCAAAACCCAGAACTGTCTCCAGACATGTTGCATGCCTGGTTATCCTTTTCATAATCCAGTAGAATTGAGTCCAGAGGCAGCTGAATACTACATCCCTAGTCATTGCCAACCCAATTCCTCTCCAGGTGTTTACCATCCAAACTGTGCTTGCTCAAACAGCATCACACAACCAGAGGCATGTTCCTGCAATAGAACTGCCAGGATGTTGGCTCCAAGACACGAAGTACAGCATTACTCACCCACTGTGGAAAAGCAGAATGTACCAGTAGAGACCACTGATGATACTGTTGAACTGGAATTCTTGCTCTCTGACAGCCTGAGCTTCTCTGAACAGCAATAGCTGGGATATGTTTGGATAGACCAGAGTGGTATCCTTGAACAGAGGGGCTTCCACACTGCCTCTCCATCTTCTGGAGTTTGGAGACTTCTGGACAAGGCCCTGGAGAGTCTAGAGTAGGTGCTGGGAATGAGGTTGTGATGAAAATTTTTCATACCTTAAGAGACAAAACTGGACCAATAGATTTAGGAATGAAAAATGCATTCTTTCCAATTTTTTTTCACCTACTATTTGTTGTTTGGTACAGAGAAAAGTCTGAACTGCTCCAAGTTTCCTATGCTGTTCTTTGGCCATCGTGCATTAGGATTGGTCACTGATGTTCCAGTGCCTGGGATGTAGCCAGAAAGCAGCTCTGACTGCATGCTCCTCTCTGACTGCCACATGTCCAGTGTCTGGCAGCATCTGAGAGCGCTAAGATCTGTAGATCTGTACAAGGAACCCAAAACCTGAAGAGCCAGCAAATTGACATCACTTTTGTTTTTAAGAGAACCACAGATTATCAGAGGGAGCAAAGTCACAGAATCATACTGTGGTGGATTGTTTCTATTTTTTTTTTTTTCTTTTACATAACACTCTTAAGATTTTTGCTGATCTGATACCTGATTCTTCATGTTCTGGAAGAACACTAACTGGAAAGATGAGGGCAAGTGCCTGCTCAGCAAGCAAGGTATTGTATGGTCAGTCTCACAGACATGCTGAGGGCTAAAACAAGAATCACAAGAAAAGTGATGTTTATTAGGTCATTAAAAGTCTTGATGCTTTGAAAATGCAAAAAATATTGGGGTGTAAGGAAACTAAAATCAAAGGGAGTTTTCTGACAGGGGTAGTAGCCTTTCCTGTACTGGTAATATTGAGAGGAAGAATTGCTTTAATTAAGATCCTCATCCTAAAAACAAGATAAATGAATGGAGGCAGACAGGCCAGTTTCAATCTGCAGTGGAGAGTGCTGTGATCTGGTGGTCTGGCAATGTCCTGGTGTGGCCATAAAACTTTTGAGATGGGAATGTTAATGCTTCTTTAACTAAATCTGGTGATCTTCAGGTTGCTCTTTCCTGAAAGGTCAATATAGGTACATGGATATAGTTATTTCCAGGATGACAGCCATGCTTGAAGTAATCTGTACATGAGCTTGAATTTCTGTTTTCCTTCTGCAGGGTGTTAAGTAGCATCATACCTATTAATGAATGAGATCTACCTGCATTAACTATTCTGTGCAGTTGACTTCTAAATCAGATTATAGCTTGAGACATGGTCTAGGGGTGTACTACTTAGTTAATACTTTGTCACTTTCCTAGTTTGTATAAAAGCTTTTTATTTTTCTTACTGTGTAATAAATTGTTGTCCATAAAATTATGTACTATGTGCATATGTAATTGCTACATTCTTCTACGCCTTCCAGGCTGAAAAAGCCCAAAACTTTATTGAAACAAAACATGTAAGGAAAGAATTTCCTTTCCAGAAAAGAAGGGGAAATCTGAATCATGAGCTTCAGCTCAAGATATAGATCTGGGCCTCGGCTGATAGCCTTGCTCCTCGAAGCTCAACCCTTGCCTCTTGAGAGGTGCAAAGGCGTTTGATCTTTAATAAGTATCCTTGGACATATTTGTATATGCATGTATGTACTTGTGTGTGTGTGTGTGAATTGATTTAAATCCTCTCTGGGCAGTATAGTATGGATATTGCCATCTTAGATCTAGAATTAAATTCCTGCTGCACTTATAGGAATTGAATCATTTCACAAATGTTAAATAGTCAGCAGTTAGGTGGTGCCAAATTCTTCAGGCGTAAACCCCTGCCCAGCTCTGAACCCTGTGACTCAGCAGCAGGGCCTCTCTTAGCCTTTGGCATTCATGGTGCCTGTGTAAATCATTCTACATTGATTCTAGACAGATTTTCCTCTGTGTGCATCATCCATGTAGCAGTTACCAGAGTGAGCCCTGCCATTCAACCTCATCACCCTTTTGCACATTTACATTAAACCTGCTTTTGCTAATACCTTTAACAGAGTTCTCTAAGTGACCTAAATCACTCAGACTTGTCCAAATTGTATGACAAAAGTCTGCCTGTGGCAGTAGAGTGTGTAGAGGAAAACTTTATCTGTCTGAACCCTCGTTAAAAAGAGAATAGTGATGGAAAGGCATTTTCTCACTGCAGCACTGTCTTTAGGAAGTGCTCTAACTGTTTTAATTATTAGTGTTTAGAATTAAATACTCTGGTTCTTCAGTGCAAGCAGCACCCATTTCCTTCAGCCTAGCTCCAGGAAAGCACTTTAAGAGTTCAACCGGCATAAATTAACATTTCACTCTAAGTGGAATTGGTGGGATTAAAAGACATGCCTAAACCTAGGCAGTTGTTACTTGTGGTACGCTTTCTAAATCAAAGCCTCAAGGGTTTGTTTTTTCCCTACAGTGCAGTTATTTGGAGATAATTATTTTTTGCTGAAGTATCTGGTAGGCTTAATTACTTTGCCCTCTGCTATAGCACTGCTGTATGGTTTTGTATAACTCAAGTGTTTGTTACCTGGGTTTGGATGTTGAATACATTTAGAAGGAAGGTTTAAGGTAATCTATACAAACTTAGACTTCTCTGGCAAAAGAAGGGTTCATGTACTTCAGAAAGGCCAAGAAACTTCTTCCATTGTCCCTCACCACACTGCAGTAAGGTGGGAGTGCATTTACCTTCTGTACCTCCATAGAGCTGTGCAGGCTGACTGCTCTTGTTATCCTGAGAGTCCTGAAACTGCCTCTGGCTCAAAGACCATCTGCACCATGGAACTACTCAGCAGATTTCAGGGCTGGCGTTGCTGTCTCTGTAGTTACTGCCTTGGTTCATGCATCAACTACTTTTCCTCATTCTGTCAGCTAATTAGTAACTTTGGCAGCTTTCACATGCAGTAAGCTCCTGGGCTATGTTCACCTTGACATAGATTCCTCAGTACTGTAATGTGGGTATGTTTCAGTATTTACTTCTTCCTTGCACAGAATTTTAGTTCAGGTACAGTAAGATCTCCTCACATTTTCGAGTGCAGCATTCTGAGCTCCAAGGTTTTTGCTGGGAATTGGAGATGGGTTTAAAGTATCAGGTGGAGGAGAGCAGGTTGGGAATTTGGTTTGTTGAGTTTTTTTAAAAGATTGATCATTTAGTAATTGCAGTAGTCTAGGAATGGAGTGGGGACACTTCCATGTTGTGGCATTTAGGCAGTTAGTAATTTCTAAGGTATGGCTGCAGCAATTTAGTCATAGCAGGCTTATTTTAAGAGCTAATGAGGAGAAGTGCTGTGTCCCATGCTTGTTGCTGCAGGCAGTGAGCAGGAGCCCCGGATCCCTGTGGGGGTGTGTTACCACAGCGACCAGCCTCCACATCTGCAGCGCATGTGGGAGGGAGCCACCAGGCCTCCCCATCTGCTCTTCAGACAGAATCTGCTGGCACCCTGCTTCCAGCTTTCAAAGCCACTTGCAATTAGGATGAAAAGTCTTCAACCTGCTATGCAAATTACTTCACTACACATAAGATCAAGCAGCTCTCAGATGCTTCCTGGGCTCTCTGATGACTTAACGTGGTGGTTATGATTTATTTCATCTCTCTAAATGTGCGCCAGCTCTGCTTCCCGACATCCTGTAAGAAGAGGGATTGACTGTGCGTGGCAGGACAGACTCCCTGAATACTCTGAGCTGGAAGGGACCTACAAGGATCACGGAGTCCAGCTCCTTGCTGTGCACAAGGCCATTCCCAAGAGTCATACCCTGTGCCTGAGAGCATTGTCCAAAGGCTCCTGGAGCTCTGGCAGCCTTGGGGCTGTGATCATTCCCTGGGGAGCCTGGTCAGTGTCCTACCACCCTCTGGGGGAAAAACCTTTTTCTAATATCTAACCTAAACCTAACCTAGACCTCCCCTGCCACAACTTCAGGCCATTCCCTTGGGTCCTGTCAACAGTCACCACGAAGAAGATATCAATGCCTACCTACAGAGGTAAGCACCTTTTCTGTGGGTTACCATCAGGCAGCCTGTCGGCAATTGCTCAGATTATTCCCCTCTGAAAGGGCTGTTTTTCAGAGCTGTAAGTGTTTAAAGCAGTCCCAGGAGCCTTCTCTGTTCACATCCTGTCTTCTTTGTGCCTGCCAGCTCTTTTCTCTCTCTTTCCTCTTCTGCTGAATTCCAGAAGTATGCATGAGACCTGCCTTGCAGGACCGGGATTGGTCCAGGAATTTGTCAGGACTGCTTTGAGATATTCATAACATACCAAATCTGTATTTTTTTGGTCTGTAAGAAGCATAACAGTCTTTTAAGAAGCTACAGAGTCACTATAAAATACTAGTTTGCTGATTCTCAAAGCTTTGTAGGCTTTGATTTATCCCTGCCTCAGGGATATGCAGAAAATTGCTGCAGATTCTGGTTCAGTGTTGCACCTGCAAGAAAACACAATTTTGTAACACCCATTGGATTACTAGCCCTTATTTTAGTGGAAATAGTGGGTTTATTTGAATCAGAAAATAGCTGTGCTATATGACAAGCTGTTTAGCCATGCTGGCAGGTGGAGAACTGCAGCTGTTTGCACCTCACTGCACCCCAGCACATAAATCAGAGGTGGGACTCATTACCACTGCAGAGCCTCCCTGCTAGTTCCTCTCTTGCTGTCTGCACTGGGATAATCCAGGTTTTAACAAGAGTACAACATGCTTTCCTGTGGTGGGATACACAGGAGCAAGCCACTTGCCAGCTGGGAGTGAGTTTTACTTGGAATTAGGTGTTTTACCCTCCACTCTGGTGTTACCTTGCCATCAGCATCTTCTTTCTTTTTCTGATCTGATGAGAAGAGCCACGTGCCCAGCAGGCCCGTAGTACCCTGCATGTGCTGGGACACCTCTACACCTCCCATCATCCTGTTCTATAAAACAATCCATGGGAACTCCTCATCTCTGCTGCTGGCAATCCAATAATCCCTTCTTTTCTTTATAAGCTCCGATAAACAAAAACCTTTTTTTTGTTGTTGTTTTGTGGAAACTGTAAGTTTCCACAACTGGAAAAGTTCTGTCTGATACCATGCAACAATTCTTAACAGAATATGATAGCAAAGAAGGATTAAACCCAGGTTTGTTACCTAAAGGTTCCCAAGATAAATAACTGCCCTTTCTCAAGTAATTTTGTTTACAGTTATTTTCCTTTTAGACTAATTAGTTAAGTACTTTCTTATTGCAATAGTCTTGATGCTAGACAATAGTTACAATACAGTCAATGTGTAGTTAATAACAGGGCTGTCTTGAGAATGGTATTAATAATGTTTTTCCTTATATGAGTTATCCTGAGTCACTGGTGACAGCAGCTTCTCAAGCTGGCAGATGGTGTCTCTGTAAGAAAACATGTTTTCTTGCCTTGCCCATCAGTTCATTCCCAGGCTGAGCAAAGAGAACTCGGTGGTAGTAGCATCTGTTGATGGAATAGTTCCTGTTAAACTCCATCTGCCTGCCAGCTCTAGGATGTTCAAACTGTGGTGTGTATATATAAGGTACAAAAGGTATTATTAGAATTCTGATGTATCACAAACTAGAGTGGGTTTAGTTATGTAAGATGGACATTTTTGGACAGCTCTAAGAAGTAATAAAAAAAAAAATCTCATTAGTAGAGAGATGATGCTCAGCAGTTACTTTTTCAGCCTGCATTATTATTTGCACCCATGCACTGCAAGATGGAGATTTTTGACTGATCTGAAGCCAAGCCAGTTCTCGCATGGTGGCTGTGTGGGAGCCTAACTTCTGAAGCAGAGGTTTCAGAGCTGAAAGGACAAGGAGAAAAGATCCCTGGGGCTGGAAGGGAGGATGACCCCTCCCAGACAACGTGAGCCTGTAATTTGGCCAGGCAGGTGCAGGCAGGCCCAGCAGTGTCACTAGTGACAGCAGCAGGTGCCTTGCTGTTGGCTGCTGGTGGCCCCTGCACTGTGTGGGAAGCCCAGGCTCAAGCACAGCAGCTGGGGGAACCCCTGTGTGCCCCCACAGCTCGTGTCCCACAGGGAGCCGTGCTCTGTCACTGGGGGACCCTTCCAGGCAGGGGCTGCAGGCTGGAGCTGTAGCTGCTGCAGCTGTTTGTTCACATGAAACAAGTCAAGAGCCTGCCCACCTGTAGTGCAGAGGGGAAAGCCATCAGGGACTAATGGCTAATCTGGCTGATGGAACTAAGCAGGGGCTGCTGCTGAGCAGTGAAACCCTTGGGGCTGGATGCTGCTCTGGTGGCTCTCCCCTCCTCTGTACCCAAGACTTTTATGGCAGCAGACAGGAAAGCTTGCAACATGGGAAGTAGTGTTGTTACACAAACGAAATAGAATTTGTATAATCCTGACTCATCTTCGGTAGGTGGGGATGAATCAGATGTCCTTTTTCCAGCAGGAGATGCCAAGGACCAGCATGGAAAATATGAGTGCTTGAAAGACTCCCTGGCCATGCTGGCCACAAACCAGCAAGGCGCCTTGATTTTAACTTTGCTTTCATTGTAGGAAGATCATCACAGGCAGCTTGGAATCAGGAACCACAGCCAGGCTGAGCTGCTGCTGCCACCCTCATCTGTGAGGACAGCATTTCCTGAAGTAAACAGAGGAAAAGTGGCAGAAAAATCACTCTTGGGTTCCTCCTTCTTTTATTATGTGCTTCCAGAGAAGGCTCTGGAAAGGCAGAATTGCAAGCACAGCTGCTGCTGGTCCCAAGCAGCTGTGTCCCCGTCCTGCAGAGGGGCAGCACCTCTTGTGTCACACAGCACCATCCCAGCGCCTCTCCCCAGCTGTGCAGGTGGCAGCCCCGAGGAACCAGCAGGAAGGCTGCCAAGCTGTGTGATTTGGGATGGATTTCTCAAGCAGCTATGCACTGTCTCTCACTTCCTAAGGCCCTCCCAAAGCAAGGGTGCAGCTGTGCCTGTTGTGTCTGTTCTCCCAGACACAGAACCCACTTGGGTTCTGGAATACAGTGTCTTCTCTCACTTCTCTGTCTCCTCTTCCAAGAAAGAAGTGCGTGGAGCACACAGATGATGTCTGGCCCTGCTCGTGCCCATAAGTCATGGCAGCAGTTGTCACACCTTGCAGGACAACATAGGTAAACTGCTGGCAGTTTCTGTCCTCTGCTTCCCTGCTTGAAGCGATGTATTGGGTAGTTTGGTGGGATATATACTCAGCTATACTAAGATTTTCTGAGAAAATTGTATTAGATAACGTCTAGGACCAAATGTAAGTTTTACAGCAACACTTGCTCTCTTGGTGTGGTTCGTGGGATCACTGCATGGGCATTACTCATCTCCCACACCGTGTTCAGGTTCAGCGCTCTCCGTTTGCTGGGTAAATGCACAGAACACACAGCACAGGAGCTGTTGATGGCACCATCTGCAAAAGCCTAATGGCTCATTCATTAAGCAGTGGGAACCGGCACCGCCACAGTCTAATCAGATATTGTATGATGAATAATTCAGAAATAATCCTCGTATACTTGAATAAATATAAGAAGGAAGAAGGAAAAAGCCCTGTACATATGGCACATATGGGAACAAAACAGGCATTCTTCAATGTGCCAGGCTGCTGAGCTCTGTGGTACTGATGTTAATCATGCAGGTGGCTAATTCCTGATGAGGAACTGACTGAGGGGTTCTGGCCCAGCACTCGGAACATGTTCGTAAGTGGAAAAGAGAACAGTGTCATGGAAAATCCAAAAATCCATCAGCCTTGCATACTGCAATATGCCTGTGGTTGTATTGTGTTGTGTAAGCAGGTTGGGGACTGAGTTTGGGAGGTCTGGCCTGAGGCTGTGCTCTGTGCTGCTGGAAAGATGGCTGTGATCAGGTGTGTGCTGTCCCTCAGCAGCTCCTGCCTGCACATCCTGAGCTGCTGCTCTGGCCAAAGCGCTGGTGTGATGCACTCAGCACTGAGTGCTCAGGGAGCCTCAGGGTGCTACGTGCTGTATACATGGAGTATACAGACATAAAGTATTAGGGTACATAGTTTTTCACCAGAGCCTGTAGTGACAGGGCAAGGGATTTAAATTTTTTAAGTTTTAAATTGACAAGAGGGCAGGACTAGATTGGAAATAAGGAAGAAATTCTTCCCTGTCAGGGGAGTGAGACGCTGGCAGATTGCCCAGTGGAGCTGTGGCTGCCCTGCCTCTGGGGAGCAGTCAATTTTCTGCTGCTGCTACTCTGGGAGTAGTCAATTTCTCCAAAAACGGTAGTCCTGTGCAGAAGAAATGCCTTCCCAGCTTTTGACAATCATCAAGTTATACAGGCTTTTCTATTTCATTTTTCATATCTAGAAATGCTTGGGCTGAAGGCATGCTTTTGCCAACAGATGTAACCCTGTGACAGTGCCTTCAGCTGTCTGCCTTGAACACCAGTGTCACCACTTGGCAGCTTGGGGATGAGGCAGCAAGTGCTGTGGGCATATGGCCTGTGTACCAGGCCTGCTCGTGTGCAACACTGAGGCTCATCTATGTGCAGATTTGGAGCAAAGCCCTTTATTTCCCACTGGGAATACACTTCATACTATAGTTCATATGTAGGTGAGTGTCTGAGGGGTGTTGTTCTGCTCTTGCCTGTTCAGAGGAGCTGGGAGCTCACAGCACAGTGTTACCTCATACGTCATACCTCATACACGTGGAAAAACTGAGCTATTGACTGCAACTCCTCACAAGCAGAACTGTTTTAATGATCCATGATCCTCACTAACCAACTCTGATTTCTTTGGATAATGTTTTGTTTGCTCTGGTTAACAGCCAGAAAAAAGGTAGAATTAGGCCCTGACAAATCCTCTTGGCTTTGTATTATATCTAAATATCAGCATCTCTTTTGCAGATGATTAAAAATGGGAGTCTGTTGTTGTTCAAGACATTGCAGTATTTGGGCCTTTACAGTATTTAACATCTTGAGAGTCATTAGGGTTTCTCACTCTTCATGCTCCTTGGGCATTGCAAATGTTCACGCTGTAGTGAAAGATTCTCTCCTTACAGATGGATAGCATGAGTTGCCATCTTCCATGAACATATTCTTTAGATCTGGGGGAAACTGCCTGTTGCAGAGATGTTTCTCAGTTCTGGACAGTGTTTGTACATTTCTCCCTACCAAAGTCCTTATCTCCTATGAGATGGCCTTTTTTAAAAAAAAAAACTTGTAATTTTAAAAAGCAATCCTGGGGGTTTTAGTCCAAAATGTAATAGAAGATATATTTTAATGACCAGGAAAGGAAAATGATTTTTTTTCCCCAAGAAAATACCTAGAGATTAGTGATAGGAACATTTGAAAAGGGGAAATTTAATTGTAAGCTGGTCTTTAAATATTGAATGTTTAAATATATGTGGTTAAAGGAAAGTGATAAAAAGAAAAATAAAAGTATTCTAAAACAAGAAATATAAACTTCTGCTCTGCTCTTGTTGATCAGAAGTTACAAGAAATTATATGGTGAAAAAAGCAATGGAATTAACAAATGCTATTAAGCATTTGCCAGAAGTTGTAAAGCTATTACTCTGAAAACAAATTTAGGATTGGAAATATGGAATCTGTATTTTACCCTCCTTGCTTTAAGTTAAGCATGTTTTGCTAGCTAGAAAGGAAATGTTCTCTTATTGTTCCCCAAAAGTAGGAAGGACAAAACAGGCAGTATTTATTCTGACATAAAAAAATCAAATGTAAATTAACTTCAGTTTTTATTGTGTCAATCCACCTGCAAAATCCTCTCTAGTCCCAGCACACCGTTAAAGTGCAGAAGCTGTGTTTGATGCAGTTAAAATTGATCCCTGTACAGAAGGCACGAAATGAATACACCACTGTTCAGAGTTCTGAATTTCAAGAGCCTTAAAATCCTTAGAAGTTAAATAATTAAGAAGTTATTATTGCACTCAAGTTCAGCATTCACTGTAGGATGAGTGTTGTGGGTTGGCAGCACTCCTTGCTGACTGCTCAGAAGGAGCAGCAGGCCGCACTGGAGGCGTTTCTCCAGGAAAAGAAAAGGAGGGGCTCAAGGTTCCCAGAGAAAGAAGTACAAGTTATGGGACTCTGGGAGATCCCACCTCAGAGCTGGAGTCCAGCTGCAAGGATCCAGTGGTGATGGTTTCATTGGTTGGGATGGACATTATCCGTGCCAGGACAGCAGGGCTGGGCACTTTGAACCTGGCTGCTGCAAAGCCAAGGGATAACACAGGATAACTTAAACAAGGAGAATTTCCTCCACCACGGTTTCTAAGGATTATGTAGCAGAGTGTCTACAGGAGAGTGAACAGGACCTCTGGTCTAAGACTTCAGAGCCAAGACATAAGATCAACATGCCAAAAACTCCCAATGCAGAAGTGACTGCAGGGACACTCATGGTGCTGAACCTCTTTTTTTGTGCGCTTGAATTAAAAAACCACTGGACAAGCGTTTTCAGCCTGACTTGTAAGATATACTTTAAATTCTCTTCATTTTAGGTGTTTTAAGTCAAATACTTAGGGTGACAGACTTTTTCTCCTATGGAGTTATCAAGGACACCTGGCTGGAAGGAAAACAAGTAGATTTCCTTCCTGGCTGGAAGGAAAATAAGTGTGAAAGGCAGCACACGCAAGGACCTTTGTGCCATGTATGAACTGTGAAATTGATTAACATTTCAGATATTAATACCAGAGTAGTAATAGCAGCTGCCATCTTCTTTTATGCTATTATGCAAGCCGACCACAGAAATTCACTGGAAGTAAAGAGAGTGTAGTTTTCACTTCTTTAATCAAATCAGTTTACTGGTGAATTGGGAAGAAATAGGGTGTTGTAATTATCATGGCCTAATTCTACAAGTCACTTGGAGGATGAGCCAAAGGCTTGTGCAAGCTGAATTGTATGACCCTTCTTGAACATTAAAACTAGTGCAGAAATCCACTTTCATATAATCCTAAAATCGATTTATTATATTAAAATTCAAATCAGTAGAACCTGTGTTCTGCTGCTGTTTTGGTTAATTGGAATAAGTTGGAATTTTTATGTGGAGGCAGGATTGGAGCAGCCAGGGTATGGCACGATGGGTAATTTCCTGCCCTACCGATACTTGCGGGCACAGCTACTGGGGCAGCTTCCCAGAAGGAGCTGTGCTTGTGCAGAACGCCTATGGGACTCTGCTGCCTTCCTAACAGGCTCGTAAGAGACGCTAAGACACCAGACGTTAATGCACTATTACACATTATTTTATCTAGAATATTTCGTGTACTGTATGCCCATAGCGTAAACTTGAGACGGGTGTTATGTATTTAAAGCCATTAGTATGCTTCGATAAAGCGATTCGCGTGCAAAACTTTACATTCTGAAAATGGTGCTGCACGGTGGTACCGGAGAGGGCGGGATCTCGTCCTGCCGTTCCTAGCAATGGCGATGCCGCCGGGATGCTGCGCAGCCAACAAAGGCGGCCGGTCAGAGGCAGCGCACGGGCCGCAGGCGCTGCGCAGGCGGGCCCCAGAGTGCCCGGGTAAGGGGTGTGGAAGGAAAGGCAGCATCGCTCCGGGACACGGTTCCCGGCCGCGCCCCGGGACCTGGGGGGGTGACCTCGGCCGGGCCCGGGCACAGCGGCCGCAGCGCCGGCGGAGGGGCTGAACCGCCAGAGCTGGCAGCGTGTGGCTCCTCCCGTCCTTTGTTGGCCTGCAACCGGAGCGGCGGCCGCGGGCTCTTCCCCCGGCTGCCCTTCGAGGCCTGAGGCTCTCGGGCACGGGGAGAGCCCGGCGGGCCCCGGGGAGCGTCTCCCACGGCACCCGGGCGGCGCCGGCTGCGGCGCGGAGGAGATCGGCCCCGGCGGCCGGCGCGGCTCTGCCCGCCGGCAGCGCTCGGAAACCCCCCCGAGCTGTGCGGGCTGCGGGAGGCCGCGACCCGGCCCCGGCCCCGCGGCGCTCGGCGGCCCCGCAGCCTCCCCGCCCCCGGCACTCTCCAGGGAGCCGTTCCACACGGAATCACACGGGAGCGTCTCCCCATCTGTGCCGCCGAGCACCCCCACCCCCACCGCCCAGCCCCGCAGCCTCCTGCCATTATGTTCCTCCGACGCGGGGCCGGGCCGCACCGCGGGCCGTAGCCCTGCCCGAGCCCGCCGGCTCCGGCCGCAGCAGGTGTGTCGCATGGGGACCGGAGGTTGCATGCTATGGGGTCGCTTCCTCCCGGTCCGGCGGCGGCCGGAGGCCCGCGGGCACCCGTGCAGGGACTGCCCGGACCGGCGGCTCCGGGCCGGCCGGGCGGGGGCGGATCGTTCTCCCCGCCGCCGAAGGGGCCACGGCCTCTCCTCCCCGGCCGTCCCCAGGGTTCGCAAGGCCCGCTCGGACAGGGCCAATTCGGGCCGGGAGCGCGCAGACCCGCGGGGAGGTGCCCGGGGCCGCGGCAGCCCGGAGGAGGGAGCGGCCCCCCGGACCGAGGGGCCGAGGGAGGGCCGGCCGCGGTTGCGGCCGCAGCAGCCTGTGCAGGGAAGACGGGCCGAGGCAGCGGAAGAACATGGTGGTTCTCCCCAGAACGGGGTGGGGATGAGGGATGCGAAGAAGGTGTCTCCGCAGGGAGGGGTGCAGGGTTGTGCCCGAGACCTCTGTTCAATTGCAGGTGCAGCCAGGGGCAGAGGGGCTTTGTCGGGGTCGCCCACCCAGCCGGAGGGAGCCCTGCACAGCAGCATCTCCCGCAGCCTCCGAGAGGAGGGGGTTTCAGCGCGTAGGCGGAGGTGGTTACTGGTGTTCCCAGAGCAAGGGTGAGTAGCCAAGAGGAGCGGGGTGGCTGCTGTCTCGGTCTGGGTGCCTGTCAGCCATGCAGGAGGAAGGCCCTTGCGTGGCCGAGGTGAAGGGGAGCGGGCAGGAGCAGAGCGGCCACGGGCACAGGTGGGTGCGGACCCCCGGAGCGGCGTGGGCACCGCAAGGGGCTGAGACCCTGGGCAGGCATCGCCTGCGAAGCGCAGGGCCGGGCAGGCGGTCGGTCCGCACGGTCTCTGCGGGGTGGGAGCTGCGCAGAGCCTGACCGGGCCTCCCCAGCCGGCGGGTGCAAGCCGGGGGGGCTGCCCAGCCGTGGGGCTGCAGCTCGCCGCTTCTCAAGGCCTCCAGCATAGTCGAATAGCAAAAGAAAGAAAGAAAAAAAAAAAAAATCAGTGTAGCAGCCAAGTCGGTGCTGCGAGGAGGGGGCAAAGGAACTATTTTGTAGGCATCTTGCTACTGCGGAAATGGCTTTCTTGAGGGGAGGGAGGCGCATTTGTGGGTACTCTATAGTAATGCTGCTCAGAGCACAGAAAATGCCACTTGGGCGGCCCCAGATGGAACGAGGAGTGGGGAGGGCAGATGGGAGAAGCCCTTGATGGGGCACCCCATGGCCGTGGGCATGAGGGGGCAGATGTGACGCGTGCGAGCAGCCACCCCTCATCTGGGGGAGCAGAGGGGCAGCAGCCCGGGTTAGCAGCCTGTCTCCCAGGGCTGTGGCCGAGCCTGCCTGGTGCTGCAAGAGAGATCCTGTGAGGATTTTTATTGCGGTCTCTTTGTTAGCTACAGCCAGGCACGCACACACAGCTCTCAGCCAGGTTGTGGGAGGTAAGTGGGGGAGGCGAGCAAGGGAGCGTGTGGGGGGCTCTGGGGAGCAGGGGCCGCGTGGGCCGGGCAGGAGGGGAGCCGGGGCACAGGGCTGTGCCGGCCCCACGCCACACAAAAACCAGCCCCTGCGATTTTCAGGGTCTTGTTGGCAACTCAGCGAGGGTTGCCATAGCTTTTTATGTAGGGTGACCAGAACCGGCTGGAACTGGTTTGAGGCAGATCAGCTCCTGAACACAATGCAGTCACTGAGCTACTACACTGGGATAGCTTCCTCCCTTCATGGCAGCCAAAAGCAGAGGAGCTTGCAGAAAGATACCATCCCAAAACAGTATGTGAATGCACACTTTAGACACACAGCACTGGTATGTGGCTAACGTAGTCATAAAGGGTTCTGTATGTAAATGTACATATTTGCAGTAACTGAGATTACTTTGGCTTTTTGTGCCTTTTTATGCTTAAGGAATGGGCAAGAGCTGAGATTTATGACCCTTACTAAAATATTTTTGCTTTGCAAGGGTGGGACACTGGTTATACAGTCTATTTTAAAACTAAACTAAATAAAATGGATTGAATTATTTGTAATTGTAGATATGCTTGTGACTGAGGATGCTTTGCATGCTGTTTTATTTACAGGGTGCTGTCTTGTGGTTTGCTTCCTTAGGAAACATTAATGGGGGGGGGGGGGCTCTGTGCCTTTCTCTAAGGCCAGAAGGAAACAATATTGTTGTAGAATTGTGCATAAAAGCATTGAAAAGATGCTGTAAGGCATACTCATTTTCCTTTTTTTTTTTTTTTTTCTTGTAGGCCTATTGATTGGGGCTGCCTTTAACCCTTTGGTGTTTGCAGAGGTAATGCGGCTGTGGCAGTAACTGAGCACTGGCTAAAAAAATCCCTCAAAGGTCAAGGTTCACAAGGTGAGACGTGGTGTTTTGGGCTGAATAGAACAATAGATTGGAGTTACATCCTGATTGCACACTTGGCACATTAGGAAGGAAACAATTGTTTAAGTGTTAATGAAGAAATGCTATTAAGGTTCTCCAGTTTTAAAAGGATTAAAGCTATTTTTTGTAAAGACTTACTGATATCTTGGTTAAATACAGTATTTTCATTGAAATATATCCAGATAAACTTTTTTTTCACAGTGTAGTGATACGAATAGGCCTCTGAATGACAATCATGAATTGCTGAGCAGTTGTGGCAGGGAGCTGTTCTGTGCTGTATTAAGAGACTCATACATGCAGGATTTGCTGTCTGATTATTTACACGTTGTTGTTTGACCACATCTCAGTGACCCAATACTTGGTTTTTAAATAAGGTCTTCAGTATTAAACACGTACTTAATATCGCCTACAGAGAAAAAACTTGTGAAAAAGAAATAGTATGGATGGCTTTTCTTAAACTTTTGTAACCTGGGGAGGATTTTGCAGCAGCCAAGTGGAAAGATGTATTTTGGGGGCTGGATGGAGCTCCAGTGGTGTGAATTATAATATTGTGCATAGGAAATTGGATGGGCAGTGCAGCAACTGCAGAGGGGTGACTGCTTTCAACTTAAAGCAATGGATAATGGATAGAATTTTTAGTTTTTCTTTCTGAACTAGAAAATACAACATGTGTACTTAGATTTGAGCTGACGTTTTTATCTTACAGTGAAATCTGAAGGAGTCAGAGAGAGGGAGAGGGGCAGAGAGAAGGAAGCAGTAATGAATCTAGCAAAGGGAAGAACAAAGGCTGTTAGAGCTTGCACAGTGGATCACTAAACATTTTGCCTGGAGGATTCTTTTGCTGGAACTGTTACTTCCTATAACAGGAAATCAGCAACTCTAGAATCCTAACCAGTGTGATTTTTTAAAAATCTTCCCAGTCCTGGCTGTGTTAGCTGGTTTGGTAACCTACAATCAAGATAATATAGAGGCAGAACATTGGAAATACTCTGTTGTGGTGTGAAATGAGGGTCCTTTCCTCTGTGCTCAGCAGATCAGACAGCCCTAAAAGCCTTGAGAGGTTGTGGATACTGGGTAAGTTGTGTGATGGCTGCTGAGGCAGGGTGACAATACAAGGGAACCTTTTTGTTTCTGACTGCAGTAGATTACGTAAGGCACTGAGCTATTAATCGTGGAAAAGTGAAAATAGCATACTACCATTTGGCCTGAAATTCTGGGTTTGTGAGCTTTACTGCAGCTGTGATAAGCTGTTTTTCAGGTTTGATAGAGCAGTGAATAGCTCGTGGCAGAGCAAAGTGCCTGACAGATCACTGTGCTGATTTCTGCCCCTGTTCTTCAGCATAGGATGCAGAGGGTCTATATTTGACTCGAGACGTCTGTGGAAGAATGATGCTGCAAACAGGAGTTCTTGTTGCATGCTAGGAATAGGATCTCTTCCTGATGAGGATGCATGTTCTTTTCCAAGTGTCAGCTAAAATTTATATATTTCACTAGAGAGTCTTTTATGATTTTTTTTTCCTTCTGCCAGAATAGTAGGCAGCTTTAAAATTTTAAGTTCTTGGATTGTGACAGAATTCCTTGAATCTGTTTTGTTTGGGTATTTGAATGCTATCTATATTATGAATTTTTGTTTTTAGCAAAGGAGATTTTGAATTTGCAGGGATTTTTGGTGGCTGTAAGATGAGAAAACTGAATAGATGGAGTCTGCAGTATTCTTGGTGAGTTATCTTTTTTCAGTCTAGTAATATCTGTAAAGGCTCTTCATCAGGAGATTTGGATTGTGCACACAGGCCAGCTTTCCAGCAGCAAATGCTAATGCTGGAGGGCTGCTCTTCTGTATCAGCACCCAGCATCTCATTTTGCGTTGGTCTCAATTATTTGATCTTCAGAATGAGGGTAAGAATTTATCACATTCCAAGTCCCTTTGGAATGAATTGACTAACTGTTGTTTCTCTAGCCATATGCCTATGTGTTAAAATACAAATATGCAGCAGAGTACCAGGAATATATGTTCAGAAAAACCCAAAGTTGACCCTAATGTTCTCGGGTCTGCTTGTTGCCCTGCTGGGCCCTGCCTGTCTGGGAGAGCTCCCTGAGAGGCTACAACTGCTCATGCTGTGCTTTGGCCACAATTGTCATCCACTTCAGAAAAAGTACCTTTAAGGAAAGAGGTGGGAAGCTTGTGCCATTTAGAATGTAATTCCAGTCTGCATTCGTTTGAGAATCTCAACATTCTCTTCATTGTTGTTGTGCATCTGAATTATTCACGTGGTACTGCTCCAGCCTATTTTTCATATAGAAGTACAAAATTAAGCCATGATTTTAATTAATTTCTAAGTAGACTAGAAAAAGAGTGTTATGTAGATTTCCCTGCTTTTCAGGAATTCATCCGTGTTTTAGGAGGGATTTGGGAAGTAGGTAGACCCAAACCCTGGCCTGAATCTCTTGATAAATACACGTGGTTTTCATGTGATCAGCTGTAGCTGGGGATGGCCTGTTCAGCCCCATGTTGTGTATAAGGAGATTCCTTGCTCATGTGTTGAAACATCCCTGTTCTTTTTGCCAGCCCAAGGCTGATTGTCCTGAACTTTGAACCAGCTGTGTGTGGTTCTCTTCAAATTATGCTAGCAGTGGTTCAGATTCCAGAAGATTCCCCTCCTCTTTCCCATCTTGTTTTCTCATACCCAAAGAGAACCTGAAATACCCAGTTCAAAAATTGATGTGTTGGACTACAGGATCAGGCTCCTAAGGAGTCATAAACTACAAGTAACACTATTTTGGCTGTTAGAATGGTGGATTAAATCTTTTACTCATTGAGTCTTGAGCATGGAAGCAAATTGGATTTTCCCCTTTTTTGAAGGCAGGTGGATATGGTGTATAATATAGAAAAAGTAGGTTCTTGGGATAAATTTTAACTGTAAAACACCCGATACTTCACAAAGATGTTTACATTAGGACTGGCATGACCTTACTGATGCTGTGGATGCTAAATAGATGCTAAATAAGACCGTTATCCTAAGAAATCGAAAATTCCTAGGGTAAGAATTACTTTGCATATGACAAAAGGAATTTCTGTGATTTGTGGAACTGGGTGTTTGTCTGGGTTTTGCACGAGTAGCAGGTCATGGGCCTTTGATAGTGAAAAGGAACCCGTTCATTATCCATATAGGCATGAGAGCCATTCCTGACTGTGGTTGAAGTGGCCTCTTGCACATCCCACTTGCCTGCTGAGTATGTCAAAGCAGGCCAGGCTGTGATTTGAGATGTGGTTCCCATTTCCTGAAGAAGGTTTTGTGGTTAGATTAGCATATTGCTTTGTCTGTCTGTACAACGCTTGGCTTTCAGAGCAAATGACTGGAAGTGTAAGTCAGTCATAATTACTAATAACCAATGAACTGCTCATCATCTGTGTATTAAGATGAAATTTGTCTAATGTTAGGATACATGTTACTGTAATTCTGATTGAATCCCTTATGTTTTCTCTACCTGATGAAATTTCTTGTCACAACAATACAGAAACCAAAACCCCAAAACGTATGGTTTTATGCTGGTTAGGCTGGTATTGCTCCCTGTGTAGGCATTTTCTTCCAGAATGAGCTTGATGTTACTTAGGCATCGTTACTCTTGTTTGGAGGTGGAGTAATTATTCCAGATTACTGGAATTTTGCTCTGGAATAGTGTGTCTGCCTGGGAATCAGTAGAAGTAACAGACTAATTCCTGTATGTGGCTATAACAGAACCAAGACGCTGCCATGTGGCAGACCCTGAAAAGAAGTTTCTCAGTGTTCTCATTTCACAAAACTGGAAAGAATGCTGGTGGTTTTGGAAGAACATGCAAAAGAAAATATCTCCATCCTACAGTGTGCACAGTTCTCAAATGTATGTAGTACAAAGAGTAGTAAAAACAAGAGTTTAGGGCAGGTAAAGGAATGTAGTCCCAAGAATGTGAGTGGCGTAGGTAGAGGAAGATTAAATTTGGTGGTTTTCCTTTGATAACAAGTGGATTTGCTGCTGAGGGAACTGAAGTCGAGTAATTGTCTGAACAAAAGCAAGGAATTAGATATTTAGATGGGATATGAAGGCAAAGGGTAGGAATTCAGTAAGGCAGAAAAGATGGTCTGGTCCAGTTAAAGCAATTGTATAAAGTTGTTAGACTTGTGGTTTAGCTGTTTGGAAGATCTGGATGAATAGAAAGGTGAGTGTCAAGGAGTAAGAGTTGGTTACAAGGAGTAACCTTCTTCAAAGGTTAAGGATTAAATAAAAGAGCAAAAATTGAGAATGTAAGAAGTATTTACAGGCATCATGTTAGGCCAGAGAAGGAGTAGACTCACAGCTCGTCTGGCAGCAAAGGTGTCGCTTGATTTTGATCTTGAATAAAAAGCGGAGTTTTATCCTTAAGGAAAGAATTACTAAAAGGTTTGTGGAGGTAAAAAATAAAAGGGGGGGGGGGGAGGAATATGGCTACAGAGTCCTGGCAGTTGTAGTGGAAACATAGTTTATATACTGAATCTTAAATGGGTGCCCTAGAATAGTGAGAAGGAGATTAACAAAATGGCCAGGTTAGACCTTCTCTTCTTTGTGTATCACAACTGACCATGTTTGTCTCCCTTTTTGTTTAACTTTGGTTGCTTGAAAAGTTTTTGATAAGGGCAGCAGTAGTTCTCAGTAAAGTACAGCTCTGTCTCCTCTGCTGGGCAGTTGTGATCTTAAACATTCTTGGAGGAAGAGGAATTAAGTGTCTAAGCAGGTCTTCATTCATTGTTATGGGTAAATGTTAATTAAACTCCAGGATATATAATTGGAAGAAGTTTCAGACTAGGGAGACTATCTAGCTCTTTTTGAGTGTATGCAACAACTGTAAAAAGACACCTATGGACAGATGTATAACCAGAATGCAACTAATTAGTATCCCAGATTGTGAGAAACTGTGTCAAAGATTTCTGTCAGTTTACATGGATTTGATATGCTTTGGTATCTGCAGTCTTTTCCATTTAATCCTCAGAGAAACTTGTTTTGTGATTTTGATTCTATGCATGCTTCTATTTTTTTATTAAGAACTTCATAGGTTAGACAAAGCGCCCAAAATCATTAAGTGAACTGTGTAAACAAATTTCCCAACTCTTCTATATTTTTTTGAAACTGTTTCATGAAATGTGTGTGTCTATTCCAGTATCCTTTAAAAATTTTCCTCAATTGCCTTCTCATAGTCCACAAGGACTTCCAGGTAGCCAGTGTTGATGAATACCTAAGTCTTACAGATGTTTATTACTTTATACTTCATTATTTTCAGGAAGACTCCTCAGATTAACAGTGCAGCTGTTAAAGAGAGGAATTACAAATGTCTCATGTTATTTTTATGCATGTCCAGGTATTTTGCGGTCTGGGTGGGTGAGGACAGGAGTGAGTGTAGGAGAGGGAACAGGAAGCAAGTCACTGCAATTTGGGCCCAGAATAAAACTGCCAGGTTACTATCTGTGGAGTTTATAAATTACTATAGTTCTTGGTGTAATAATTCAACTGTACACTTGGTCACTGTTCTGTAATGTATAATCTCTGAAAACATTATTTCAGAAGTGAAATAGCACTTCTTTGCATGGCAGATGTGAACAAGAACTTGTTTTATGTAAGACTGGGCTACTAGAGCTTAAAGTGATGACTTTCTGCTTATTTTACAGATTTGCTTACAATCAAATACATGGCCATGGGGGATATGAAGACCCCAGATTTTGATGACCTTCTTGCAGCCTTTGACATACCAGACATGGTAGATCCCAAAGCAGCTATTGAATCTGGACATGATGACCACGAAAGCCACATAAAACAGAATGCTCACACAGATGAAGACTCCCATGTCCCATCATCATCTGATGTTGGGGTGAGCGTCATCGTGAAAAACGTGCGTACTATTGATTCTTCCGAAGGTCTGGATAAGGATGGCCACCATTCCACAGGCAATAGCTTGCACAATGGCTTTCTAACATCAGCAGCTCTTGAGAGTTACAGTAAAGATGAAGGGAAATCACTTAAAGATGATGGGTCAGCTTCTGAGACTACACTGAAGGATTCAGCTTTCAACCAGTTCAGCCCAATATCAAGTGCAGAAGAATTTGATGATGATGAGAGAATTGAGGTGGATGACCCCCCAGATAAAGAGGAGATACGTGCAAATTTCAGAGCAAATGTCTTGGCAGGATCTCTATCGCAGCAGGAATATGACAAACTAAAGGCACTTGGAGGGGAGAACTTAATTAAATCTGGAATCACTGTTTCAAGTAGTATAGATAAAAATAAAACTGGTAAACGAGAGACAGAGACAAGCTCCATGAATTTAGGTGTCTATGAGCCTTTTAAAACTCGAAAAACAGAGGACAAGTTAATAAAAGACAATTCTGAGAAGCTTCTTGAAAACAGGGTACTTGATGGAAAACTGAGTACTGAAAAATGTGACACAAATCTTGCCAGCATTTCCCAGTCCAAAGCAAAGTCATCAGCAAAGCTTTCGTCCTGCATTGCTGCAATCGCAGCACTGAGTGCTAAAAAGGCAGCTACAGATAGCAGTAAAGATTTACAGTCTAATTCAGGAGAGTCTTCTCCATTACCAAAAGACATGAGTGAAAGTCCCCGGGCTATTGAAAAATCTCCTGAGTCTCAGAGTCTCATTGATGGTGCTAAGAAGCCGTTTGTCAAACCGCCCGATAGTCCCAGAAGCGTCTCCAGTGAGAACAGCAGCAGAGGGTCTCCATCTTCTCCCGCAGGGTCAACACCAGCAATTCCTAAGGTTCGCATAAAAACCATCAAGACTTCTTCTGGGGAGATCAAGAGAACTGTTACTAGAGTGTTGCCAGAAGTTGATTTGGACTCTGGTAAAAAGCCAGAGCAGAGTGCTTCCATGGTAACCTCCATGACATCTCTCCTGTCCTCACCAACTTCCGCTGCTGTTCTCTCCTCTCCTCCCAGAGCTCCTCTGCAGTCCTCAGTTGTCACCAATGCAGTTGGATCTGCAGAACTTGCCCCCAAGCAGGTCACTATCAAACCCGTGGCTACTGCCTTCCTGCCTGTTTCAGCAGTGAAAACTGCAGGTTCCCAAGTGATCAATCTGAAGCTGGCTAACAACACCACAGTGAAAGCCACCGTCATCTCTGCTGCATCTGTGCAGAGCGCCAGCAGCGCCATTATCAAAGCTGCCAACGCCATCCAGCAGCAGACGGTCGTGGTGCCAGCATCGAGCCTTGCCAGTGCCAAACTCGTGCCAAAGACAGTCCATCTTGCCAACCTTAACCTTTTGCCTCAGGGTGCTCAAACCACCTCTGAACTGCGCCAAGTGCTAACAAAACCCCAGCAGCAAATCAAGCAGGCAATAATTTCTGCAGCCGCCTCCCAGCCTTCGAAAAAAGTGTCTCGAGTGCAGGTGGTGTCATCTCTGCAGAGCTCTGTAGTGGAAGCATTCAATAAGGTGCTGAGCAGTGTCAATCCCGTACCAGTTTACGTCCCAAACCTCAGCCCCCCCGCCAATGCCGGAATCACGCTACCGACACGAGGGTACAAGTGCTTGGAGTGTGGCGACTCGTTTGCTCTCGAGAAGAGCCTGACCCAGCATTACGACAGGAGAAGCGTGCGAATTGAAGTGACTTGTAACCATTGTACAAAGAATTTAGTTTTCTACAATAAATGTAGTCTCCTGTCCCATGCTCGTGGGCACAAGGAGAAAGGCGTCGTGATGCAGTGTTCCCACCTGATCCTAAAACCAGTCCCAGCAGATCAAATGATAGCATCTCCTTCCAGCAATACTGCTGCGGCCGTGCTCCAGAGCGCAGGGGGAGCTGGCACGCACTCCCTAACAAAGATCCAGACTGGCTTAACTGGGACAGTGATCTCGGCCCCTGCGAGCTCTCCTGTCATTCCAGCTATGCCCCTAGACGAAGATCCATCAAAACTCTGTAGACATAGTCTAAAGTGTTTGGAGTGCAATGAAGTTTTCCAAGATGAGACATCTCTTGCAACTCATTTCCAGCAGGCCGCAGACACAAGTGGACAAGTAGAGTATCCTATGTTTACATTCCAATGTTTCATCTATAAGCCTAGGAGACTTTGGATATGTTTTTACTTTCATTTAGCTGTTATTATCTGAACCTCTGTGATTAAAATGATAAATGAAAACCATAGAAAGTCTTGCAAGCACTTACATAGTGAATGTCAACACTTTTTAAATAAGACTTAGAATCTCTATAGGCCCTGAAGTCTGAAATTGACACTTACATTTTTGCTAAAATTTAGCATTAGTTTTCTTACAGCTGAACATGATAATGCAGAAAATAATCGTGGGTATTACTAATCATATGTTAATGCTTCTTTCTGTGCTTTGGAATTTGACTAGCCAGTGGAATCCACTTAATTGGCACCCTCATTAACAGCCCATCTATTCAACTTGAATGAAAGCCTTAAGTGATTCATTCTAGATTGGTCTTCAGGTTTTAGAGTTTTCACCAAGTGCCCTAAGTGAGAGAGGCATTCCCCTCACGTGCAGGGAGGGACTCAGGCAGTGACAAATGGCACACTGACTACTGACAGGAGCGCTGCTGTTTGCCTCAGCTCTTCCTCAGAAAGTGCAAAGTGCTGTTCTCACTTGCACGTCTTCCTTTCTGTGTGACCATTGGTTTAGTTGGTTCCGTTTCTTTTCCTCTTACAAATGCTAATGAGTTTAACATAAAAACCATTTGAAAATTATTTACTAATGTATGTGGCCTGACCTGAAAGAAATACGTCATTCAATAAAACGTAATATTAATCAGTGTGCGATGTATTTTATAATCCTGGCAGAGTGAAGGTGGTCAATTAAATGACATGGTTGGATCTCTGTTGGGGTGTGCCAATTAAAAGGGATTCTGGTGTGTTTCAAAGCATTCAGGTGAGCTTGGTGCTCCAGCTTCTTGCTGCGGGGGAAGCTGAAAACCTGCAAGCATGCTCAAGACAGGAATGCCCCAGGAGTCTTTCTGGGAATCACACAAAGTGGACAGGCTAAAGACTAGACTAAATGCACTAGTCCTAGGAGCACAGGCAGGTTCCTGTCAGGATCTATTCACTGCATGTAGGACCTATTCTGTACCATGAAGCAGCTCCGCTGCACCTACCACTACAGGTAGTAATGTAAAGAGATTTGCACATGGAAATAGCCTTGATTATGTGGCTCTGCCTTAGCTCCTCCCTTTCATTGGCTGGCAGAATTAGACTGAAATTACCTGGATTCCAGGTGGAATGCCATGCAAGTGAATTTCTGTTTGTAAGATACTACAAGTGTGCATACTTCAGGGAGTTTCCTTCAGCAGAACATGTCCATCCATAGATGTTGCTGCAGTTCTGAACAGGATCTAATGGCTGACCATTAAGAGTACATTCTGCACCAGCTCGGGCTACTTAATACTTAGGCTGTTTAGCTACCTGATTTGCTGATGCTTATTGGTTGTAGATAGATTTTTTTTTCCCTCATAATAAGCCCATTAGGTAACATTCCATCTAAGGTCCAGTAGACCTTGCAAAAACCTGGTGGTTTTGGTACTGGAAAAGCAAGCAGGAAAGAAGGTGACAAAACAAAGCAGTTGAATGAGGGACAGAGAATTGGTTGGGAGGATGAGGCTAAAACAGAAATTGAAAGAGAACAAAGATAAAGTGATGTTCTCACTTTCAGGGTGTGAGGATTTTTAGGGTCTTTATGGCCAAGTAAACGAAACCTTTTGCCCTTCCCTTTCTCCCTCTGTCTGGTGCTTTTGCCCTGTTGCTGCTGAGTTGCTCTCCCTACATGTCCTTTAGATACTGTTTATGCTGGTAATTTACTAAAGGAAAGCAATTGTGATGTTCACAGGATGTGAAAATGCAGCTGCAGGGAGGTGGAGGGAGAAGTACGGGTTCCCAGGTACTGCTGTTCAAGGAGGGAAGCCCCTGGAGCTGCAGGAGCAGCTGGCATTGCCTGCTGCCTGTCTGGGTGTTTGTGTCTCCTCATAGAAACCTGCTCTGCTGAGCTGCAGGTTTAAAAAAAATGGTGCAAAGCACTGGAGGAAAATAAGCTATTTTCATGTTCTTCCGTTGGAAAAGAACACTTAATAAATGTAGTTTTAAGTGTTCTTTGTTGAAGTATCCTTTTACATCCTAATTACAGATTTTTGTAGTCCTTTTCATGTGTCAAGCAGACGCTGTTTTTTATGTTGAGTTTGGTTGCATCCTGTAGGGGTAGGGTTTCCTGGAGAAAGGCTCTGTATAGGCATTTATTACTGTGTTTGTTGCTACTTTTTCATTAGATGTTACCTCTTGAGAAGCTTGAATGAGAAATACCCTGACTTGTTTTCCTTCTTAGTGCTTGGCACTTCTTGCTGTAAAACTGCCATTATTGTGGAGGGAAGAAGACAAGGAAGTTAGATGAGATTGGTATTTTTTCTTTGGAAGGAAGAAAGAATAAAAATGAACACAGATTTTGCAAACAAGTCATAGGAAAAAAGGTTATTTGCAGCTTACTGTTCTTTCTAGGGTCCCATCTAATTGCTCCTGAAATGGAAAATGTATAGTTTTGTGTTTCCAGTGAGTAAGTAGCTGCTCTTATACTCCTGTTACGAAGGTAGAATGTTTTGTTTAAAATAAGCAATGGTAGAACAATCTTATCAATGAAAATACATTCACTATGAAGTTGTTACCTTTCTATAATGTTTTATTGCCATTAATATTCCTGTTAAAGGAATATTAATCTAAAGGCATATTCCTGCTAAAGGAGTATTAACCCTGACTCACTGATAGGTTTTCTGGCTGAATAAAACCCTCATGTACTTGCTGGGGGGAAAAGGTAGCAAATCTGGGCTAATGAATGTTAGTATTTCTCTTAGTTATAGATAGGAGTATATTGCTCCCATGGAAACTGCATAGCTCATTTCCCTTCATACTCAGCGTATGTGTGTATCTTTATTTTCCACCTCCACCATTTTTCCTTCTAACCCTTTTTTTTTTCTGAAACTTTGACTTTAAATGCAGGCAGGTGATGATTTTCACAAACTGTGTTTTATTTTGGTGTGGGTTGGAATGAGAGAACTGGAAGTTAATGCCACCTTAAGCCCAAAATAAAATGGTAAGCAAACGTGCTGAATGTCAGAATTTCACAGTAGATGCTTCTTGTTCTACTGTAATCAGTTACAATTAAACATTTTCTGTACTCATTGAAATAGCAGAGCAGGGGCCTTAACTAAGAGCATTACTGGCATGTTGGGTCAGCAAATGAGTCTGGCAGATTGCTGCAAAATCAGGAAGATCACTGAGCTGGGGCTGGAATGTTGTGTGGCTCTTCTGTGGCATCACATCCCGGTTTCCTTCAGAAGTCCTGCAAGCCAAAGGCTTTGGAAGGACTGTGAAACCTCCAAATGTTTCTATTACTGGAATAACAAGTTCTGGTCTGCTGTTTTCTTACGTAATCAAATTATGCTGCAGATTCTCCAGTATTGTATTACAGCTTGTTAATACAGGAATAGCCAAAGAGAGATTTGGGGAATGGTACTGAGCCCAGTAAATGTGGCACTTATTGCTGGTCGGAGGGTTTTGCCTTTATCTGAACTTAAGACAAAGTTAACACCCCAAAACAACTCTATAGTCAGCCTGAGGCTGTGAGTCCTCCACTTTTGGGCACTCTTTGGTCAATTAAGCCAAGTATTTGGCATTTCAAAGTGAGTATTTGTGTCTCAGTATAGCCTTGCTGTGTCCCAAAGGCTGTAAGAAGGTGCCAGTTTGAAATCCCTGTAGATAGCTGAACTCAGGCAGAGCCTTGCAGGAGAGCAGTGCATGTACCCATGCTGAACACTACTGTAGTGGGCTGGCAGGAGTGCCAGTGGAACCTGCATTGCAGTGATGGCCTGTTTTCTTTGCTTAACATGCTGTGTATTTAATGGTTTGCATTTTGCCATCTTGCTGCGTCAGGCCATGGGAGAACTCGGTTTGTACAGAGACTGTGTTCAAACACACCAGGCCACAGTGCTCCCAGAGCATTTATTTCAGGATTTCTTCATGTATATGTTAGTAAATAATTTATAATGCAGATCTGGAGATCTTTTTTTTGGTCAATATTCTTGCAGAGTGTACACATCACTACATATGCCAGAACATTCTTAGAACATTCCTAAAAACATGCAATACATGTTCAAAAACATACTGATGTCATGAAGGAGTCTTGGGTTTGATTTTAAATCTTTGCAAGTCACTGGTGAGGTTCACAAGTCCCAGGCCATAAGAGACAATAGCAGTAATTTGATTCTGGAGTTGTTTGTAGGCCCCTTGCACTATTAAGGTAATCTGGGAAGGCACCCCAGTAATATTTCTGTAAAGCACGTGTATCTCCTGTGGTCAGTGGTGTAGGAAGGGGCTTTGTAGCCCAGGATGCCAGACAGCACCTACCAGCTCTGGGAGCTGGGCTTGTGTTTGTACTTGCTACTGCACTGGGTCCCATCCCAGTTATGACATTTAACCTTTATTTGCTGTATTGCAGTGTTTGACACAAGACGTTATGTAGAGCTGAACCAAACCTTTTGTCTCATCTATTCTGGTTTATCATTTAGAAGACATGCAATATCTGCCAGATGCTGCTTCCTAACCAGTGCAGTTTTGCATCACACCAGAGAATTCATCAGCATAAATCTCCATACACGTGTCCTGAATGTGGAGCAATCTGCAGATCTGTCCACTTCCAGACCCATGTCACTAAGAACTGCCTGCATTATACCCGAAGAGTTGGGTTTCGGTCAGTATAATGATTCCTTTTGCTGTCAATTGATGTATAATTTATGGTTTTTAAAGTGGTTTTCCATTTTCATAAGCATTGTTTGGACAATACTAGCTTCATGGGTTTAAGATTGTCATGGCAACAGTACTATTAGTACTGAAATTTTGGAATAAATGCATTAGGATTCTGCTTTGGTTTGGGCATCCACTTTTGTATATGATTAAATCAGAATATTAGCTAGTGTAGCACAGATTCAGAACTTCACAGTTTATAAAGTCTAGAGAATTCAGATGCATTATCTTAATTTCAGGTTTTCAGAAACCTTCTTGAGTTTTTCCAAACCATTGAATTTTAGATGGTTCTTTCTGGTAGAAGAGTCATTGTCAGTACTTCCAGAATGTATGGTTGAGATGTTGATGGGCATGCTGCATCTGTCTGGTTGTTCTCTTTTCTGTGGCAAATCAAGATTCATTGACTTTATCACTTTACATCACTTGGAAATTGCCTTTCTCAAACAACCTTATCTTTTGGTTCTCCTTTGTTACTCTTCAGTTTCCCTTTGACTTTTACATTTCCCTATAACGGCAACTCACTGGGAAAATGGGGAGCAGAGACATTTCATAGAAATGTTTCGTTTTAAAAGACTTGAAAAGATGCTTTCTGTTAGCCTTTTCCTTGCACTTGAATGGCAGGCAGCACAGCAAGAGATCAGAAGAGCCACCTGTACCTTGAGCTTTGCTTAGCACTCCAAAAACATGTCCACTTCACCCTGTCTGCCTGGAAAAAGGCCATTGTAAATCTTCCAGCAGGTAGCTCCTTCCACCCTTAAGGTGCCACAGTTCATTTTCCAGGATGGCCGTGCAATTGTCCCCTAAGGGATGAAAGCATTTTTACTGCATCAAGCCTCTGTTTTCAGCTTGAATTCATGGCCTGACATAACTCCAAGCTCTTCTCATTTCTTTGGGTTCTTTTCTTTTACCCTTTTCTCTCAAGCGGTAGTCTTTCTTGTCCTGCATTTCTCCTCCATCTGCTTCCTGCACTCCACTGCTCTTCCCTCTCATGTATGTCTCTTGGGTTTGTACATGGAATTACCTCTGGGACTCCTGGCCTGCCCCGGTAACACCAGCAGAAAGAATCCCCTTCACTGGGAATCTAAGTCACTAAACTTTTCAAGATGTCTCAAAAAATCTCATGTCACATTGAGTTGAGAATATCTTGATCTGGTGAGACTAAACCAAAGTCATCCAGGCAAGCAAAAGCAGTCTCTGGGAATGTTACTGTCTCCCTCCTTAGCCTCCTCAGCCTCTCCTTAGAACTGTGGTGCTTTTCCCCATGAGCAGCACAGCCTGTCCTGCTTCTCCACAGGGCCTCTGCCAGGAAGTTCCCTTTGACTCCAGTGATTTAGGCTAGTTGTCTGCACTGAATCTGCTGAAAACTTCAGCCTGAAGTTTCACTGCATCCAGCCAAGGTGAAAGCAAGCAGCTGTTAGAACAGTCCCCAGAGGAAGGCTTGGGCCTTAGGAACTGTGTGATATACAATGGTGGATGCTGAGGATCAGCTGTTATGTGGCATCACTAGAGAGTAAAGTCAGGCCGTGGCATGGGGCGGCGGCAATGCCACCCTGCTCTCTGAGGGACACCTCAGGAGCACGTGTGTCACTGAGCATCACGCTGTGCACGGCTAGGAAAAGTGCTCAGCTCTCTGGGAGAGCTCTTAACAGAGCCAAAAAAGACCAGAACAATCTGCTTTAGAGAATGCATTGGTAAGCAGAGACTAGATGGGTATAAACTCAATGAATATTATTAAGAGTGTAAATTAAATGCCCAGAAAAAGAATGGATGACATTTCATAAAATTCAAGGGTGATAAATTTTAAAAGTAAAATGGGATCTTTGAATTCAATGTAGAACTGTATTTCCTGCTTTATTGCTATCATCAGGGCAGTAAAACTATTGAAAAATTAAATTGACATTTATATGAAAACAATCATACTGCCATGATAGATGCTAAAATTAAAATTCTGGAAGGGTGGAGGCCTTCTACGTTTCAAGAGTTTGTAAAAGTCTTACTGCAAAATACTGATCAATAAGAAATTGTCTCATTTGATAGGTAATTGCTGGTTGCACTATGTTCTTGGACTGATTTGGGAGCATTTGCTACTGAAGATGTAGGGCATTAAAGGAGATCATTGTGTATAAAAATTCTTATGTTCTAATATTAATTCAATTTTTCAATAATTTCGTTTTAGAATAGATGCAGAAAGGTCACAAATTTTCGTCACAGCAGAAGTATGTTTTTGAAAAATATTTTCTGAATTCCAATATGATGTATTGATCTGATAGTAGGGATTTGGTTTCGTTTTCCTGAATTTCAATCCAAGTGCTGATTTGATTACATGTCCAGAAAATCATAACCAGTATATCTTCATTAAATCTAAACAAGGCAAATGATGAAAATATTTTCCTTACTGGTTTTCCATTTGGTGGTAGTTTCTGAATTGCTGTGGTGTACTTTAAACAATGCCCTGCATGTGATAAAAATGCATTCTGGAAAATCTCCTTCCAAATTTGCACAGGATTTAAGCATTTTTCTGCAATCAATAGAGTACTTGTCTGTCCACCCTTCTATCTGTTTTATTGTAATAACATAAAAACATGTTCTGACCTCATATCTCTTAGATTTTCAAATGACAGTGTGTGAGATTACTCTCCCCTTACTTTGTGACCCACAAATCGCTGGTTATGTTGATTCTTACGGGGTTGTTGAAGTTGACAGAGTAATGCAGTTTTATCCAGTTGTTCTCCATGTGTGTTTCTCTCTGGCCTTTGCTTGAGAATCCATGTTGATGATGTCCAGCCCTGCTGGGGGCAGGCTGCACTGACTCTCCTCCGCTCTCTCCACAGCTGCGTGCACTGCAATGTCGTGTACTCTGACGTGGCGGCACTCAAGTCTCACATTCAAGGTTGTCACTGTGAAGTCTTTTACAAATGTCCTATCTGTCCCATGGCATTTAAATCTGCTCCCAGCACACACTCCCATGCCTACACACAACACCCGGGTATCAAGATAGGCGAACCAAAGTAAGCAAACTTCATCTTCTACTGCACTTGCCTGCATTTGAATGAGCTGTGAAATTGCATTGTGTCCTGTGCTTGCAGGACACCTCTGACAGCCACCGGTTTGTCAGCCTGCTGGGAATGTGGGATTTGTATAGTGCTTTCATGACTTTTCAGCTGGGAGTTCATTGGGCAAAGATTACATTTCTCTGAATGCACTAGCAGCTCTTCAAGCACTGCATGCTACAAGAGAGTGATTGCAAAATGTAATTACACAAATTATTTGGACAGGTGGCCAGAGCATTGCTCGTTCTGATGTTTTAATCTGCTTAGCTCATCTGCATTTTTACTGTGAATTAAAATAATGTGATTCCTAAAAGAGATGCTAATACTAATTGGTGCTTATGTGGTGATTTTCATAACGTGGTTGAGAAGTTGAGAAAAGGCAATTTTATCTGTTTATATAAGCTTTTTTCCAATAGGTAATCTCTTTCTGGCTTGAAGCAGAAGTGGTTTTGTTCTGTGGCTAGGAAAGTTGCCCATAAAGGTGGTAGTTTGCTGAAGGTGGTGACACAGAGTACAAGTAGGACTCAGCTTCAGGTTCTTTTTTTAAAGCTATTGGACAGCTCTGCTGGAGGTGCTCTGTGCGTGCAGACTCCTCCAGCCCTTGGGTGTGAGCCTCTGAGAACCCCTGCTCCTCCATCTGCCTCTCCCTCACTGCCACAGTGCACTGTGGAGAGCAAACAGGGACTGAGCTCCGTGTTCTCTGTGGGGCATGCAGAACACCAGCATGGTAACAACTTGCACGCTCAAGAACATAGAAGGTGTCTTGTGATGTAATAACCAGCGTTCCTAAGAGTTCACTTTCTCACTGTTTCTTCTAACATATTAACAGATTTTTCTCTGTTCAGTTTCTCTGTTCAGTTTCTCACTGTTTCTTCTAACATATAAACAGCAGATTTTTTTTCTTTGTTTACACTTCCATCAAAGCAAAATGGCAACAAACTTGCCATGTCTGATACCAAATGGAAGTAATTTCTGCCTCGTGGGAAATGATACCTTGTTTTAATTCAGGATAGTATCATCAGTCAGGGGCTGTTAGATACCAGCATTTAAAACTTTTTTCAGGTTCCCATAGTTCTCATTAGAGAACTCTAAAAGATTAAGATCACTGTTTGTGTAAAATGCTACACATATGAAAAGTGAACTGTGCTTGGATCTGCCAAATTGTTTCTGATCAGGTTAATGAATGAAGTATTTTGCATTAGTTTTTTTTCCATATAGACACACTTATAATTGCATTCCTCTACAAATTTACTTTCATTATAAAAAAATGAAATTTTATTATGTACTACTGTAATAAGTCACAGAATCCATAGTGGAGCAGTTCTCTTAAGAAGTGGTGTTTCCCTTAAATTTGCCAGTTTTAATCACAATGCTGCCTTAAATGCATGCAGAGTGACTGGTACGATGTTTCCAGCCCTTGCAGTGCTCAGAGTTCTTGGCTTGCCTAGTTCTGAGCAGAGCTGCCAGGTTGCATTTGAGGCAGTGCATTCACATTTGGGTTACCTGTGCTGCACCATGGAGCACCCAGGCTGTGTGACTGGCACCCCCTGCCAGCCTGCCAGCCCCATTGCTGAGCCCAGGGCTGTGGCACAGGGCAGGGACACTGGCTATGGCTCAGCAGTGCCCCGGGCCTTCTGAGGCACTCTGCAGTAGGTCACACTCCTCTGCTACAGGAATGGGGCTCCTGGCCAAGCTTGCTGCCTGCCCCTGGCATTTACTTGGGACTGTGTGATTTACAATTACATTACGAACCGTTGCTGCACAACAGATGCACTAAACTATTTGGTGTATGAAAAATGACTTTTATATCCAGGGATTCTCAGTGGGATGAAATGAGATTATTTTAATACAGGGAAATGGATGGCTGTCTTGTCTTTCAACTCTGGGAAGCTCTCTCCTGTAACATACTCTTAAGCTCTGGTTTCCCAGAAAACCACCGAGGTGATCTTTTTTCAGTAAGCAGTGTCTAGGATAGGCACTAAGATATTTTTCATGGCTGATCTCTTTTTGAATACTGGAGAAATTCTTGTTTATTGAGCCAAATTATGGTTATTTATGGTACTATTGGTAAAAAGTATATTATCCCACAAGTTCCTTTTTTTCAAGAAAAAAAAATTGGGAAGGAGGAATACTATCCTCTGGTGCAGACGCTTTCCAAATGCTAAATGTCTTTTATATGACTGAAAGTATTTTCCTGAGATAACACTTGTATTTATTCCAAGATAGTACATGAATTTGCTAAGCAGATTTTTGGGAAGTGAAAAGGCCATGTGCCTGCTTTGGTGTGTCCTGTGGGGCAGGAGCAGTGCTGAGTAACCAGCCTGGGAGTGGGAGTGGGATGGGAATGGGATGGGATGGGATGGGATGGGATGGGATGGGATGGGATGGGATGGGATGGGATGGGATGGGATGGGATGGGATTAACTGCCTGACTTATTCCAGCATCCCTGTAAATGACATCCTGTGGAAGCACAACTGCCTTTGAGCTTTGAACAGCATTTTAGGCAGTTGCATGTTAAACACTGATTACTTCAATTAAATTTTAAAAAAACCAAAACCAGTGTATATGGTTGCATGTATGTTAAGGATTGAAAATTATGTTTTTGCTGTGTTTGAAGGAAATACTCCAGGTGTTTATAGTCATAACTCATACTGTGAGGTGTGTTGGTATGAATTTAAGTGAGTACAGTCTTTGCCCAGAGACTTGTCTGAAATTTGGATCTTTACCAGATAGTTCTGCTTCTGTGAAGGCAGGGTAAAGTACTTTAGCTGCCATAGAAAATGCAGAGATTCAGCTCGTGGTGGTTTTAGAGAGTTACAGTTTCTATATGTGATAAATTCAGAAAGAATTTCTACAAACCTCCAGATCAGCAGTGAAGGGTTCACCACAGAAAGCGGGACAATAGTACATTGATCATCAGAGGATGCTGTGTAAATAATACATTTATGTTAGCATGTGTGAGAAACTGGGACCCCTTGATAGCACAAAGTCTTTCCCAGTTAATATGGAGCAGTGTATCGTTTTTCATTTGGAGTTCCAGGACAGCTTGGACATGGAAGCAATGTCCATGTTCTTGTCATCTCAAAACAGAGTGCAGAGTGATCCCTAGAGCTCTGGAACAATGCACTATCAATGGCAATTACTTAGAGGGATATAGAAAGGATATTATGTGGCTAATGAGAAGATTTAGCACTCTAGCAGGTAGGAGGGTTTGATGGTTGTTTTTTTAAGTGGAAGTTACTCTTAAAGATGGGAAGTGCCTGTTGCTGTACTGACCACTGTGGTTGGTTCTTTTATTGTAGCTAAACTTTCTCTGCAGCACTGCAGATTACATGGCTTAGATTTCTCTCTTATCTCATGATCTGTGGTTAGAAAACTGCCGTAAGAACAGGAGTCTGGGGAACCTATGTTCAAAAGTCACATGTGCTCCAAGAAAGGAAGTGTTTGGTGGTGTCTCTACATTTCTGTGGCACATTCATCAAGACTTGGAATGGCAGATCAGGGAAACCCTGTCCTGCGCTGTTGGAGCTTCAGGGCATTGACAGAGTCTAGGTTTGGCATTCAGGAGCATCACAGCCATGAACATTGCCAAAAATGTATTTATCTTGAAGTATGTTACTAACTGCAATTGAATTAATCACTCCCTTACAATGTACTGCATATACAATATACAGGTTTGTAACCTGGAGCAGGGACATTATCCTTTAGCTACAATGTGAGTTCAGAAACTGAAGGTGTTGAACTGTCAGAGTATCCTGAGCAGATGTTGTTGTATCTGTAACTGGCACATGCTATTGTTTTCTGGCTTCTTGTTTGCACTTTTTTTCCCCTATTTTTCTGTTTCTTCTACTGCTCCCATATTTTGAAATTGAAGGATGTTTTGAATTAGTTTAACTTTTTTTCAGGCAGTGTGAAACAATTGCTTAAACATGTCAGATCTTATCTGTGATGAGAAAAAAAGTTAATGTTGTGATTCTTGCAAATAGATCATCAACGTGACTGACATTGTTTATTGTGTTTCTGTTTTTAGAATAATATATAAATGCTCTATGTGTGACACTGTGTTTACCCTACAACCTTTGCTCTATCGCCACTTTGATCAGCACATTGAAAACCAGAAGGTGTCTGTTTTCAAGTGTCCAGACTGTTCTCTTCTATATGCACAGAAACAGCTTATGATGGATCATATCAAGGTGTGTAGGCATCTTCTCTTGTTTCCTTCATGATACCATTTGTCATGCAATACACGCTGTGAAAAGGCACAGAGTAACAAGACTGCTGAGAGAGATGTTAATAATTCTGAGGGGATAATCTGTGAATGTTGTTCTCAAATGTTAAACTTTTATATTTTGTCTGGTCTTCAGCATATCTGTAATGACTCAGTCGGTTTTTCTGTAAGAATGTTGATTTTGGTGTACTGGGAATATCTCAGCAAGTCCAATCCTAACAAATACTGAGTTTTATTTACAATAATTTAAGTATTATTCCAATTGTTAGGAGCTAAAAATGCTGAGTGCATCACAAAATCAAACCTTTGATGTTCAGAATTCACCATGTTGCTAGATATAGAGGTTACCTGTGTTATATGAATATGTGTGCTTTGCAAAGAACTCCAGCGGATTTCCTCATAAACACCCTTAGGAGCTGACGATTCACTGTGATCCTTGTAAGTCCTGGTTTGAAGGATCAGCAGCCCCCTGGCCATCATTTGTTAGCCTCTTACCTCATGTCATACAGACCAAAGCTGAGGTTTTTCTGCCTTATTAACCCCTGGTGCCTGAACACACAATGGGACTGTGGAGCTCACTGCACTTCTCTGGCAGTGACACAATTTCTGAATGCCATTTCTCTACCACAGAGTGGAAGACCAGACTTCTTTTTTGGCTGCTAAAGCCATAATTTTGCATTTTAGTCCCAGCTATGGCACTTGTAACCACAGAATTCTCTGAAGTAGTGTTGAAAATAAGATCACAAGTCTTGAAAAAAAACAGGTGGTCTTAAAGCCAGTCTTCATCTTGAGGAAGAGATGAGGGAAAGGCTGAGCCAGGATGTTCAGAAATACAAGGACTGGGTATTTTCATTATTTCTGAACTAGTGGCACTAGTTCTTGCATGTTTACTGCAAGATAGCCTAGATGCTCCTCTCATGCAGCAATGCAAAACTGATTTCTGTTTCCTTTGATCTACTCAGATGGTTGGGGTTTTTTACTAAATAGGCAAATTCTGTGTATTGCAGTGTAGGCTTGTTTCTGTAGTTAGTTTTTCCTGATTCAGATATTACTGGAAAAGTATTGTTCTCTCTGTACACAAGTACTTCTGTAAGACCTGAAGACAACACTTTCAGGAGCTCGATCTGACTGCAGTTAGGGCCAGAAGCTGTCTTTACAGAAATTGAGTGCTTAGCAACTCACATTTCAAAGATGTGCTCACTTACTTGGGCACTACTTAACTTCTTTGGCTTTAGTGTTCCATGACAGTATTTGAACTTTCAGCCAGTGGGGTTTTACCATTATTCACAATAAATGATTCAGACATTTTTGAGACTAAAAATAGAGAATTAATCAATACGTGTGCAGTAGCAGTATTGCTGGTTTTGCATTTAGGATGTGTGTACAGCAGTAGGAGCAAAGCATTGTAAATTGGAATTCAGCTAAGGGGGACTGAAAAAACAGTAACAGGCTATAGATAAAAGCAGAAAAGGATTCAGGGAGAGGATAAAAGCACAAAAGGACTCAGGGAGAGTACGAGTGCCAGACAGAGGCAGAGCTCAGCTGCACAGAAAGTAATGGTTTGGTATGGCTAGACATAAACCATCAAGGCAGAGACAGACCTGGTGAAAGTAGGACAGAAAGGGACAGAAGGAAGCTCAGAAGGAGATTATTTAAAGCTACAGAAAATAACCCAGAATAATCCCTGCAGATGCCAATATTTCTTGATGGCAAAATGTATGTCTTACTTTCCTGTAATGACTCGCTTCAAGAAAATTTCCAGCAGCCAGTGAGAGCAGATGGTGAAGGACTTGCCTGGCCTGGCCTGGAGATGTAATACTCCTTGTTTGGCCAGCGCTGGGACTCCGTACTATGCTTTAATGCTCTTGGTGTAGTTTCAAATAAGAAATGAAATTTCAAATATTATATTTACAAGACCTTTGGAAAGTTGAGCACTAACATTTTGCATGCTGATAGGTTAGGCTGGAATGGAATCTCCAGGTCAGCTTCAGTTGCCTGAGAGTACAGGAACCTTGTTTCCTGCTCCCCTGTGCAGTGGGATACTAAAGCCAGCCTCCTCCTTTACTACACACCTGCACTTTGCTCTTAGTTGTTGGTCCTGTGCACTTTGCTTTCTATTAACAGTTATGGGGGGTTAATTACTGGCTTCTCTGCTATTTAAATGTGTTAAATCAAAGAACATGTTCTACTGGTGAGGTTGATATTTGCTCTAGAGCCAGTGGGTAGTCCCAAGAGCCAAAATATTTACAAAAGAACTTGTTGCTGGAGTATCACATTGATACTCCTATATTCCCAGAATCAAGAATGGATTGAATGGGTTTTACCTAAAGGAAAAATAATTCTGTTTGGGCTGGTTAAATGTATCCTCCAAGAGCATTATAAAAAGGGTCAGTAGGTGAGAGGATCAGAACACTGTCCTGGTAAAGGACAGGCCTTTCAGACATGAGACCTCAATTGTGGGTCCCTGTTCAGCAGTGGATTAGCTCTGTGCTGCATTCATCCCTGCTGGCCCACAACCCTCCTCATTCTTGCTGTGTCCACGTCCACATGTGGAACTCAGACACACAGCTGAAGGCCCCCAGCCCTTTCTGAATAAGTCACTTTGTTGGAAGGCTTGGATGTCACACCAGCGCAGTACACTGGTTTGGAAATGGGGAGTGGGGAAGGAGGAGTTCTTCCCTTCTTACTGACCATTGACTGCAAGTGCAGACATAAGTCCCTGAGGAAAGCTTCCCACCCAGGAGCTTCAGGGGCTGGAGAAGACCCCTCTCATCTGCTCAGACCCCTCTCATCTGCTGTGCGCCCCACACACCTTGCCCCACACTGCCTAGCAAGGTAGCCCTAAATGAGTGTGCTCATAACCTGACCAGAGAGTAAGGCAGGGCTCACCCTCAGCCTCAACATAAAATGTTAATAGATTACATAGCCGTGTGATGTTTCTGGAGTTGCCTTATCTAATTTACCAATATGCCAAGTCAACATTTGGTCAGTAAAAATGCCTCTCCTTCTTGGAAAACTCCAGTCACATAGTCTGGAATGAGGATGCTCAACTCACATGTCAGGTAATTAAAGTGACAAATTAAACTTAACATAAAGTACTTCTTGAGCCCTTTTTCCCTCCCTGCTAAACTGCAACTTAAACTTAACCTCCAAAGTCTCTTATTTTTTTTGTGAAAATACCTATATACGGTGTCAGTTATTGTTAGGTCATGCTAGGTCTTGCCTTTACTTAATCCTGTTTCTTTACAAATGTGATCTGATGATAATAGTATGCCAAAGAAGTAACTGAAGGCTTTTGGTTGAGTACAACTGTGTATGTCTATGTCAGTTTTGTCCCTTTTTTTTCTCTGTTTTATTATAGTCTATGCATGGAACTTTGAAAAGTGTTGAGGGGCCACCAAACCTGGGGATAAATCTGCCTCTCAGTACTAAACCCACAACTCAAAACTCAGCCAGTCACAACAAGGAGGACACAAAATCTATCAACGGAACAGAAAAGTTGGAGAAGAAATCTCCTTCTCCCATAAAGAAAGCAGAACCTAAAAAAGTCACTAGCCCTGGCTGGACATGTTGGGAGTGTGACAGGCTCTTCACTCAGAGAGATGTTTACATCTCCCACATGAGGAAAGAACATGGAAAGGTAAAGGAATATATTCAGTACAAAAAGGTGAATTAAACCTGAAAGGTGAAGTATTTGTTTCTACATTCCAATTGTGTTTCTGAAAATAATTCCTTTAAATCCCAGTATTATTATTTACTGTTCTTATATCTATTTCATCTTTTTTGCTTTGGCTGCTTAGTTTTTTTTTCAGTTTCTACATCATTCTACTGAGAAAATCAATTGTAGATTTCTTCATTCAGTACCGAAATTTTTTCAAGATGGAAAGAGTGACATACATTGCTGTATTTCATCCAAACCATCTAATCTGTTCCAGGTTCTTATTTCTTCTTTGTGCCTTCTCAGTTCCCTCTCTTTACGGTGGTGTGGTCAACGTGGCAGTGCTGGGGTAACTGTTGGACCCAGTTTTAAAGATCTTTTCCAGCTTAAACAATTTGATTCTGTTCTGTTCTGAAGCTCAGTGCCTGTTAGCCTCAGGGAGTGGAGACTCAGTCATGTTTTACTCATCCACTGAGTGCCAACTGGTGTTTCATTTAAAGGCAGACACATTCCATAGTTGAGCTGTTGCTCTAATCTGACACTTAAGAGTTCAGCTGAGTTAACAAGTTGAATTTTGTATTTAAAGCACCTGAATTAGAGCTACCTTACTTAAAATGGATTGAAAGGGAAATATGGGAATGTTGCATCCTCATGTCAGCAGAGAGACTGTTTGATGTTCTTCCTGCGCTCAATAGCATTTCCAGTTAAATGAAGTTAAAAAGACTGGCAGGCAGGAAGGCAGCAGTGACCCTGCTTAGCTGTGGCAGGCTCCAGCCCCTTGCTGACCTGTGGCAGCCACCAGCCAAGCCATTTTTCACCTTTGCAATGCTCTGACTCTTTCCTCAGCTGGGAACCAGGGAGCTAAACTGATGTACTGTGCTGCACTGCAGCAAAAGAGCAGGACTGGGAGGGATAATAGGCTGATTTTGTCAAAGTGGAGGAGAACCACTCTGAATGAAAATCCATCGTTTTCAGGATTCTAATGTGCTGTAATAAATGACTGCACATTTCCAGAGGTTTATATTACAGTTATTATCTCTAAAGCTGTTCTGCAAATTATTTATTCTGTTTATAAACGTTTTATGGAAAAGCTGAAAATGCTGGACTACTGAGTGTCATCTTCAATTTTCTTAGGACAACTTCAAGCAAATAGCACCCCAGCATCATTGCCTCCAGTAACTCCCACCCCATTCCTTCAGCTTCCTGCTGCCCAAATATTAACTCAGCAGAGCTTTTACTGGCAATCAGAAATGCATTTAGGACTGAATGCATTGTACATTTATGCAATTCTTAAAAACAAAGCAGCACAACCTCCCAATGAAACTGTCACTTCAGAGTGAACTAGAGAGCGATATTCAGTCTGATTCCATCCACAGCAGAGTAGCCAAAGGCATGTAAAAGAAGGTTAGTAACATATCAATAATGCTTTTTAAATATTAGCTTTAAATCTGTGTCTTTCTCTCTCTGATGTTTATGTGCAATGTTACCTCAAGAATAGCCCTTATTATGAAATATTAGATAATTGTTGCACTCAAATCCTGGCCTGAACGCCTCTTTCATTGCTTCCATTCAGGTGCTGGTTTTTATACCCACTCAAGGAGTTCTTTGAGTAACACAGGAGGCACACAGATACTAAAATGAACTGAAATACAATTCCATGTCTTTCAGAAATGGGGGATACAGACCAGGTGCTACATTCCTTCCCAACCTGTCAAAATTTCTAGTAATTGTTAGCTGTCAAAATGACTATGTTGAAAAACTGAACTTCTACCATAGACAGAATAGAAATGAGCATAAGATAACCAAGTATGTCATATGGATCTAATAAATACAGGAACTAATTTACAGTCTTATTTTCTTAAGAATCATAGGTGTGGGTTAAATGCTCTAAAATGATCCTTTCAGAATGATTGTTTAAAACTGTAATTAAGCAATTCATGTGCTATTCACAAAATCCATTGTCATGCAAGGTATATGAAAATCCTAGTTTCAAACTTCTAGTTTCTGCTTTTGTAGGAGCAGAGTGCAAGAGCTGTAACCCCTAGCTGACCCCAGGCTGGATTATGCAGAGGTATTCATAGGCGAGGTGTTGCTGTGTATATCCCCTTTGGACAGATCCTTAAGGTTCCAGCCTTTACTGGGAACTGTCTACGCAGATTCACCTTTTCTGATCCTCTCCTGAGGATCCTGGAGGAAGGGAGCCAGCTGGAGGGTAGGAAATTTTGTAGCCACCTTGGTGTGACTCTTTACCTGATCTTAAAAGGGCTGCCAAAAAAACCCAAACTTTACCAGCCCAGACAAGGGAGGGTTGCAACAAGCCTGTATAACTCCTGTCTGAAATTGGATCATGTGTGTCTGCCTTCCACCAGGCACCCGTCTGCTGAGCTCCTTACCCTTGTGTGCAGGTGTGTTTCTGTGAAGGGCAGATGTTTTCTAAGTAGGAATTACCAACTCCAACTTAGTCTTTGATCATCCTCTTCTGTCAAGACAAGATGCTCTACAACAGATCATGCTGCACTTAATTACAGAAATAATTTTTCAGTTCTTTTTGGTTTGGCTGCCACTGCAGAATCTAATGCATCCAAAATTCTGTTTGGGTCTCTATCTTGAGTCTCCCCAAGGAATTTAGAACAAGTGTGGGATCACAGCTAGCTGCCCCACATAGTGCCCCCAGGTCCTGCTGAGCATCATCCTCCTCCTGCTTTTCTGACCACAGGCTTGATGCTTCTGCTCACTGCCACACAGCTAGTGTGTGACTGCTCCAGCCCTTCTCAATTTCTTCCTTTACTTTTTCCTACCCCTCGACCAGCTGAAACATCAGCCCCACAGAATTCCCCAGACAGATGGCCATCAAGTTGGCATCAGATCATACTGCTCGTTTTGTCATGACTTTCCTGAACTCTGTTAGTGTGTCAGTGTCTGTGAGGTTCAAGTTTGGTCCTTCTTCTGTGCTCTTCACCGCTCCCTGTATGTGGCTGAGGAGCTCCTAGTCAGCAGCTGAGGACACGATTTGGTGATGGGAAGGGAAAGCACCCCCTCATCCTGCTGCCTTTATTGATCCAGAAACAGTCCTCTGATCTTCCCTGTTTCTTTGGTGGAAGAAATTCTCTTCATCCACTGTCCTTGACACCAGTTCACAGCTGGAGACAGGTGTGTGTGTGTGTGTGTGTGTGTGTGTGTGTGTAGCTCATGGGGGCCACACTGCTTTGAAAGAGGTCCAGCTCTGACTTGTACAGTGTTGTTAAAGAGGGGCTGTACGTGAAGTACAGTACCAAAAACGGGTAAGTGATGTTTCTTTCCTATTTATCAGAAGGTTCAACACAGGCACCACTTTTTCTGAGCTTTTTTAATGAAAGTCTTTCTCTTATTTTTTTTTAAAGCAAATGAAGAAACATCCATGTCGGCAATGTGACAAATCTTTCAGTTCATCCCACAGCTTATGTCGGCACAATCGTATCAAGCACAAAGGCATTAGGAAGGTTTATACGTGCTCGTAAGTTCTGGTTTTATTTCTTTAGAAATGGAATACAAAAACCATTGTTAGTTCAACATCTTTCCTTAACTGTGGAAAAGCCAGTGTCCCATTCTTTCAGATGCCCAGGACAGGCCAAATCAATTACCTATCCTGCCTGCAGAAACGTGTCAGGCTCCTGAGAGTGCAGTGTGTAAAGTCTACAATCTGAAATTTGGCTGAGCTGAGAGTTCAGAGTTCCACTTTGGGGAACCTGGTTTTCAGGAGCATCTCAAATACAAAACCATTCTTCCAGTCTACAAAAGGCACTTGTTAAGCATGACACTTGAATGTGTGTGTCTGTGTGTGTGTATCTGCAGGCACTGCCCAGATTCCAGACGTACTTTTACCAAGAGGTTAATGCTGGAAAAACATATTCAGTTGATGCACGGCATTAAAGACCCTGATGTGAAAGAAATGACTGAATCTACCAACATGGAAGAAAGGGAAGTAAAAGAAGACACAAAGGTAATCACTTAGAAGACTCATTCAGTCGCTGAGAATGATTTTTTTGGGGTATATATTCAGGATCTTTAAATAAATACAGGTACTTTGATGCCATAGATGACTCATCTTCTGTGAAGCAGAGCCCCAAAAGGATAGTTCATCAGAGTTGTTTTAGAATTTGCCAAGGGAAAGGTTCTGACATTTGCAAGTCACAAATAGTTATGAAAAGAACTGCATATTTATGCTTACATGACACACCATTTCTGTCTCTTTGTTAGGTTCCTAGTCCAAAGCGTAAACTGGAAGAACCTGTAATGGAGTTCAGACCTCCACGAGGTGCAATCACTCAGCCATTAAAGAAGCTGAAGATAAATGTTTTTAAAGTTCACAAGTGTGCAGTTTGTGGCTTTACAACAGAAAATCTTCTCCAGTTTCATGAACATATTCCTCAGCATAAATCTGATGGCTCTTCGTACCAATGCAGGGAATGTGGACTCTGCTACACATCTCATGTGTCCCTTTCCAGACACCTCTTCATTGTACATAAGCTGAAGGAGCCTCAGCCAGTGTCAAAGCAGAATGGGTCTGGGGAGGATAATCAGCAGGAAAACAAACCCAGCCACGAGGACGACTCTTCCAACAGTGCGGCATCAGACAGAAGATGCAAAGTGTGCGCAAAGACTTTTGAAACTGAAGCGGCCTTAAACACTCACATGAGAACACATGGCATGGCCTTCATCAAGTCCAAAAGAATGAGTTCAGCTGACAAGTGATCAGATTGTTTGGGATGCAGAAATCTCGCTCCACATTGGAATACTAAAGACATTTTTGCTACAGAAAGCTCAAGGTATAATAATATTAACAGTACTGTTCAGGCTGTTGCAATATATTCTGCATAAAAGTGTCCCCTTCACCTCATTGTCTATACCCTCAGAACCATGGAAGCAGTATTTGAGTTGAGAAATGTTTGTATATATTTAAACTAATAATTTTTATACTCTTTGGTTATGTGTTTGTATCAGTAACTAGTGGAAAAAAATGGTTTTTTTCTGGTTATTTTCTGTTCTTTTGTAGTAAGTTTCTTTAAAACAGAGTTCTGAATGCCAGGGCAGTTCCTTAGGTTCTCTTAAACTGTTTGGTTTTTGAATGCTTCTGAAAGAAAGTTTAGCTAATGGAAGTTTAGCATCAAGAGGAGGTGCTAGGAGGGGAGAGGAGAGAGGAAGCAAGCTAAGGGGAGGGTCCAAGAACTTGGACCTCCAAATATCTGAGGAAGCTTTTAAACTTTTTCTTACAAAATACATTATTAAAAAAGACAAAAGTACCACTGCATGTGTAAAATAAAGTGCTGGTTTTTAGGTGGCAACACCAGAACAGGTGCAGACCTCCTGGAGTGGTGAAGTACTTTTGAAGAGTATAAATGCACAACTCTGAGTATCATGAAGTGACGTTTTTAGGTCACCAGGTGCTTGTGATCAAAGCTCAAATTGTTACAAATGGGCTGGGCTGCTCTGGATTTAAGAAATAAGATGTAATTAGAGGAATAGGTTTATAATGATGATGTTTTTTGTCATGTAATTTATTAAACATACAGAAGTGAGTACACAGCATTATGTATTTTCCTTGCTGGTTATTGAAAGGAAATAGTTGACCCTTGCTGCAGGGGTTGGGATTTGCCAGCTCCATCTGATCATGCCAAACATTCTGGTGCTCAGTGTCACACACGGCCACGACTGGGAAGGAGCCAGCCCCAGCCAGGAATGGGACTGGGGCCTGCAGCTTTAGCACAAGCCAGACATTGCAAACTCCTGTCCAGCACCACTAGTTTTGCTTGCACAAGTACAAAAAGGTACCATCCTGTCCCTTTCAGATAGAGTTCTCTGTGAGAGTATATTTTTAGTTTGTTTTTGCATTTTATACCTTGTATGTAACCCTACAAAAACATTTTTGTACTTTTTTTTAAAACAAATTGTGTATATATAGATAGCTGCATGATAAACAGTAGTAATTGTTGGGTTCCTTAAAAGTCTTGCTGCTGTCAGATGTTACTATACACTATGTCCATTACGACTGTATTAAACACATTTCATATGTAAATAAATGTGGAGCATTTTGCCCCAAAAGATTTGTGAGATTCTGTTATTTATCATTAAATTCTAATAGTTTTGAAATTGGAAGTGTTTAAAAAACATGGGTCCTCTCAGCCACCTCTGTAAAACTTAATCATTCTGGAAATTGTTTCTCAGACACATTAGTTCTGCTCTCTCCATCCCCATTCCTAGTTTGGCTCCTGCGTAGATGCTTGTTAGCCCGTTTCTATTACTGGCATATCAAGTGCTTGTGAGGTACTTCATCCTACAGTGGGCAAGCACCACTGCCACCACTGCCCTTCCCATTTAGTGGATACCTCTGAACACTTGTTTGTTGATGTGCACTGTCAACTGTACAACAAATGAGTTATCACTATGCAGAATGGTGTTTTGTATACAGTGAACAGATAATAAAAGTTCAATTTTCACAGCCATTACTATTACTTTTCTTTATTTTCCCTTTTCATTGTCTTACACCTGCAAGTAACCTGATGATGCAAATGGCATCATGCTGCCAGGGTGTCACACTGGCCCTCGTGTCCCCAGAGGAGCTCCTGCACAGCCAGGGAGTGCAGCCCAGCTGCTTGGAAGTGGGCCCTCCTCAGGTCTAACTGGCAGAACAATTTAACCCTCCTGCCAGTAATCTCTTGAAAGGTTTAAGGGACAGAGGGTCTTGAGCTGCCCCATAAGCTCCAGCCACATTTCTGTGTCAGAGCTGACATACCTCCTTAACAGGAAGACAATGTCCTGAAGAGCAGGAGGTGAACAGGAGGTTTTAAAGCAATGTGAGATAGGGTGAAAAAGCACAAATATCAGTAGGCATGCCTAAAGGAATTATTTCCTGTTGTAAACTATAGAAAAAATGTTTAAACTTATTTTAGTCCAAGATCTGACATTTGAGTTGTTTGCTTTTAATTAACAACGTGACACTCACAGTCAGTGATGTCATAAATACTCCTCTTTTTTACCCTTTTCCTGTGAGGATTGAGTAATGGATTAAACTTCATAAAACCTCTCTGAGAGTTAGGAAAGGGATCATGTAGACTCCACCATTTTGCAGCCACTCTTGTGGTTGGAAACAAAGGTACTGAACAGTACAACCTCAAATTGCAACAGAAACTAAGGCCATATATCTCCTCCTGTTGTGTGCCTTCCCATTCCATCCCTTCTGCTCTCCAAGGAGGCAGGGAGTGCAACGAGACCTCTGCCCAAATATCCAGCTGCAAACTGCCTAACCAGGACTGCACCAACGCTTGGCTCCACCTGCCAACACAGCCACAATAAAACTGTTTTTCACCTGCTACTATTGGTTAACAGGTCACCTCAGGGCATGTGGGCAGTGACTACCACATGCATCTGCCTCCCTTGTCCCTGGGGTGCCTGGGTATGACACAGGGGTGCTGTGGCCTCCCTGCACGGTGCCCCCAGATACTTCCCTCGGGAGCTTTGAGCCCTGGCCTGCTTGCCTGGAGCTACAGCCAGAGCTAAACCCAGCCCTGTGATTCTCTACACTTGTCTGGTGTTTGTATTTCTGAAGGGCATTTACAGATGCACAACTTGACCTGCCAAAGGCCCAAATGTTCTCAGTTCTTAACCTCTGTCTACCTGTGGGGAATTCAGTTTGGCAAGCCTATTTACTTTTAAAAGGATTTTTATACAACTGCGACCTTTTCATTCTGTTAATATTACCTTTCTCAGTACACTTAGCGTACACACATAGCTGCCGGGCCAATAACAGCACACAGAAGAACCTATTTAAGTTTAAAACCTTTCTCAAATATTAGGGCAGTTCCGTAGTCAATTATTTGTATTTGAATTTCAGCTTATTACTCAAAGGTTATCTGCCTGGGCTATGTGAAGGGTGACTAGGAGCAGTGGGGAATGGACTGACAAGAGAAACGAGTACAGAACTGGTCACCCATGGATGGCACAAGCATGCCTGACCTACATCCCCGGGCTCTGTGTACAGAGCAGATTCTGCAGCCAGGAGTGGATGTGGACGCAGGAGCACGGAAGAAGGAGTTACTTCCCGGCTCATCCCTGGGCACTTCCTCACTTTGGGAAAAGAAATTTGATTTGCTCCTCAACAGTGGCCATACAAAACCTGGTTTTGATGTTATTTCTTTCCTAGTTGGCAAAAAAGAGCTTTCCTCACTGAGGACCAAAAGGCCCATTTGAGGGCATCGCAGCAAGGCCCGCCACTGGGGATGACCCAGATTCACCTGGAAAATTAACTGGAGGCACTGCAGCTCTCTTCTCTGAGCCCCAGGATTCTATTTTGAAGGAAAAAATGTATTTGAAACAGTAATGTGACTATTAGCCAAATAAGCTGAGCACAGTACCCTTCTCAGCTATGTCCCCTTATATGATTTGGCGAAAGACTTTATGCAGTTCATTTCTTTTCTGCTCTCAAATTGTGCTACTTTGTATTCAATGGCTCTAATGTGCTGGTGGGGATATGGATGCAGTGCATTACCAGCACTGCTCTCCCCGGGTCAGTCCAGCACTTGCTAGCAGCGCCATACCTCTGCGGGCCAGACCAATATTGCAGGTCAAGCACAACAATATTTCCTGATTTAGTGATTGTTTCTGATTTTTTTTTCCCTCTTCCATGGGAGAAGGGGAAGAAAAAGAGAACATTATTAGCTAAATTCAACTGAGTGTTCAAATAGCTGGATCCTTCCCTCCCCTTACCCTTTTTCCCGAGCAAAATAAATTGTTTTCACAAATAAACTATTCCCTGAAACAAATCCACTCAGCTGAAATCCAATCAGCTCTGCAGACACCGGGTCACAGAGCAGGCTCAAAATGTTGACTCATACCCTTAGAAAGTGACACTGGGGTTGCAAACTGTGCCTGTGAGTGGTTCTTGCCAGCTCCCAAGGCACATGACAAGGCTCAGGAGAGGAGTGACACAAGACAAAAGCCACACATGCTCCCAGGCAGCGGCTTCCAAAGTGGGGGTATGCATCCATGGGCATGCAGGAAGCAAACAGTCTTTCTACTCTTACAAAACTGCAATGAAACACAAATATTAAAAGTATCCAGAAGAGGGGAGAGCTCTGTGCCCATAACCAGCCCCCTGGAAAACAAAGAGCTGTCATTCAATATTATATATACAGGTAGTACTAATGCCTGGCTGTGTGCAAAGGTCTGGCAAATCCGCCAGAATGTCAAGTGCTACATTTTCTGTGTACTAAAAATCTAGCATGATTTTCTAGCTGCAGAGCTCCAGAAGATCTACTGTACAAATATTGAAGTCAAACATCCACTGCAGGGAAAGATTTCAAAATACATGAAAGCTTTAATAATCGAAATCATGCAGTTGGTAAAATAACAAAGCCACCAAGAGAGCTGTGGGTGATTCCCAGCAACTCTGGAAAAGGAAGAAAAGCAACTTCCTAGTACGTTTCTCTTGCCTCACCACAAACAGTGGAGGAGTCCAAGTGTTTTCTGAGCTATCAAACACCAAGCACAACCAAACCAACCGGCAAAGGAACTGCAGTGTCAGAATTAAGTGTGGGCTCATGCCTCAGACAAAAGAAAGTCCCCTCTATGTGAGCAAAAACATGAGCAGCTTTGATCCTCCAGGTCCCAACACAAAGCTGCCTTCTCACTTTTCTAAATTCTCCATACATTAACTCTGCTTCTTTCCTCTGCTTGTTACAGAACTAGATTTTACCACCTCAATTTCCACTTTTAATCCTCTCCATCAGGAATGACTGCCAGGAATTGTTCCAACACTGCACTTTGTCACTTATGTTCTCTCAGCTGCTGCCATCTCCCTTTGCTGAGTGCCTTGTCTTTTGCCTCCAAAAATTATATCCCTGCTTCCCAATAGGCAAGAACATTTTTCTGCCTGTTTGATGAATAAAGCCCTACCCAAAAATAACACTCAGATTATTCTTCTATGACAGCCATTTCTCTTTGTTCTGTGAGTGGCAGTATTTCAACTCTAGTCTAGGATGAAAATTCATCCATTTATATTCAGCCATTCCTTGTGTGACCAGGTAATAGAAAAGTCTCAAATGTTTACTGTAAAGTGCAAATATATAATTAAATACAAAGTAAGGATTAATTCTATTGTACTTAAGGAGGAATTTGGGTGTGATACACAGCGTTTTGGAACAAAAGCTGGTTCCTTGTGAGTTTTTTTCATATTGATGCAGATATGGTACCCAGCATTAATATAATGAATTAATAGCTAAAGTGGAATGTACAGCTATAGCCACAAGAAATGACAGAGATTTCCTTCCGATAGCAAAGCAAATTTAACAAAGAAGTTTTTGTCAAATGGTTTTAGATTGCTATGAGTTAGTGGTCTGAACCCTAGTGTAAATTAATGGTATGTTCAATGAGGTTTTTAGACACTGAGGTTTGTTAGTCTCCCCTATGTTGATTGTACAGCCTGTATCAATTTTGCCCCAATCACCTTTTTTAATCTCTGTTTTCTTGGGGTTTTTTACAAAAATAAAGGCAAGCAGATTTGTACACAAAGGTAAAAAACTCTATTAAAAAAATCCATCCAAATAGTACGGTATGAAAAACCTACTCAGGGAATTGCAGAAAACCTTTTGCTGGGCAAGAGTCAATATAACATTTCAGTGGGCAGATCTCACTTGTACAGAAGATATAACTTGTTACACACCTTTTTAGTTCAACTCTTAATTGCACAAAGAAAATTCAGAATCTTTTCACCACCTTTGAGTCTGCTCTTGTATATTTTCCTTCTCTCTTAGTAATTACTTCTAAATATTGTATCTGCTCAAAGGGGACAGTAGCAGATGCTTTTCTCTGAGTATGTAAAGGATAGCAGAGAACTAACCTGAAACAACGTAATCTTAGAGGAACTCTTGTAAGTAAAAGAATACTGGTGTCACTGGAAGATAATTAGATGAGGGGAAGGATCTTATCTAGACCATGCCTACCTGGTGTCCTTGGAGCTTTCTTTCCAATTTGCCATTTCTGTTCATTCCTGAGAGCATCACACCTTCCCCTGCCGTCTAGTGTCAGTTCTGCCTCTCTTAGTCAGTCCTAGTCCGTTTCATGCAACTGTTTACCAACATTACAGTCTTGATGTATTTCTAGCAAATTACAAAAACACTGCTCTGGTCAGAGCAGGTTTGTTTCCATTTATCTTAGTAGCATTTCCATGTGTTCTCTGTTCACCCATTCTCAGTCTTCAGGGGCTAATTTTAAACTTGGTGAATGCCTGACTCGGTTTGGTCCATTTAATTCCCAGGAAATCAGGCTCTGGGCTGTGATTTTTATCTGTGTGGCTGCTTACTGCTTCAGGCTCATGCAACCATTCAGTGACGAACTGGAAACGGGTGTGAAGTCTGTCTGTGCTGCTGAGGGTCTGACCCACTATCCGGCACACCGAGCGGCCCCGGCCCATCGCTGCGGGCCGCCAGGCCTGCGGAGGGCACTGAGGGGCTGCCGCACACGGCTGCGGCTTTTCCGGGCCTCTGTGCCCTTTGACCGGGGCCGCGTCGCGGTGCCTGAGCAAACGCTGAGGTCACCGCTAGCTGCTGCCATGAAATGACTCCGCTCACAGCTGCCGAGGAGGACGCTGCCGTGCCGCTCGCTCCCTCCGCACCTCTCCGCCGCCAAGGCCCTCACGGCCCCTCACAACCCCTCGCGGCCCCTCACGGCCCCTCAGGACCCCTCACGGCCCTCACGGAGTTCCCGCGCTCTGCATAGCGACCCCTGGCGCACAGCGCCCCCTGGCGGACGGCGCCGCCCGCCCCTCACGGCGCTCGCCCCCCCACGGAGCGCGCGCGCCCCCCAGCGCCCCCCCACCTCCCCTTCCCGCCAATCAGCTGCGCCCACGCCGCGGCGGCACCGGGATGCCCGCGGCGGTCGCCTGACCCAAGGCTCTCCAAGACTCTCCGCGCCCGGGAGAGCGACGCAGCCGTCCCGATGCTTCTAGGGCGGGTGGGGCTCTTCCCGCCGAGCCGAGGGGTCTGAGCCTTCACCGACGGTCCCTCGGTACAGCCAGCTGCTCAGGCACCTCCAGGGGCGACAAGCAAGGGGCCTCTCCCTCAAGACCTTTCGCCGCGATGCGTCTGGGAGTTATGGTTCACCTGGCTGCGGAGGCCCCCTGTGCGTCAGCAGGGCGGGAGAGGAAGCAGACTACAGATCCCAGAGAGCAGCGCGGGTGCCGCTGCCGTCGCCGGCGCTGCGCGGGGCGCGGGCAGTGCGGGCCCGGAGCGCGGGAGCCGCGGCGGGGCCGCCATGGATCTGTTCGGGGACCTGCGGCGCATGAACAAGCGGCAGGTACCGGGCCCTCAGCCCGCACCGGGAGCGGCCCATCGCAAACGCCAGCTGGCAGGGTCCTCCCACCGCTGTCCCCCTGTGCTGCCGAGGAAAGGAACAGAAAATGAAGGAGTGTGGTTAAAGCGCCTCCGCTGCTGAAAGGGCTGGCGGAGCAGCAGCATTTGGGGGCAGAAAGTCAAATCTGTGATTTTCTAGAGAAGAAATTTTAGTATGACAGTTGCAGGGAATGATCTTTTGTCGTCCCTCGTCCCCTCCAGCTGCTCTTTTTAAACAAAAGTCGCTCTCAGAAGGGCGGCCTCTGCCTTTGCCCGGTGTCCCACGCAGTGTCCCTCTGGGGCAGTTCCGAGCTCGGCAGGGAGGGAGGGAGGCAGGGCCGTGGGACCCAGCCAGCTCTGAGCGTTTGCCTGGTCGCTTCCCCAGCTTTATAAGCCTTTCTCAGAGTGCTTGCGTCTGTTACTGACACACAGGAGGGGATTAAACCAAGACTAAGGCACACAGGAGATTCCATCTTTATGCTGCAGCTTGGGGTGGATTCTGACATGGCAACCTGTGCTACCAGACTTGTGTTGGAATAGGATTCTAGCATAAAAGCCTAGAATTTGTGGTGTGCTTGAGTTAAAGTTCTATGTTTTGCTTCTAAATACAACACAGGACCTTTAAAACCCAATTTTCTTGTTTCACACAGCTATATTACCAAGTCTTAAATTTTTCTATGATTGTGTCTTCTGCCCTCATGATCTGGAAAGGGCTGATCGTGGTGACTGGCAGTGAGAGCCCCATTGTTGTGGTGCTCAGGTGAGTCAATGGAAAGGCTTTCTGCTTCAAGTCCAGGTATTGTTGTGCCTTTTGTCTCCTCCCCCTTCCCCTTGGATACAGTTGGAATTTGAAATGTCACCTATGTAAAGAAGGACTCAAACACTCACTTTCTTCTAGCTGTGTTTGGGCTCTGGCAAAAGTCACACTGTCCGTAGCCATGGCCCAGTTCCCACTGAGGTTTGTAGGAGCAGTAAATGTGTGAGACCTTTTAAAATCCAAGGTCCTTCACTCAGTGGGTAAATCCCTGCACATTGCTTTCTGGGATTTGGGTTCTGTTAAAGGTCTGAGCAGTGTTACTGAGTGGGTGAGGCTGCAGATCTCTGTTAAAATTGTGGGTTTATCTGTAAGAATTAAATGTTCTTTGATTTCATGATGCTTCTTTCATTTATGCCAACAAACTCTCTCTTTCTTGTTGTTTGTAGTGGCAGCATGGAGCCAGCTTTTCACAGGGGAGACCTGCTGTTCCTAACAAATTTCCATGATGACCCAATCAGAGCTGGTGAAATAGTTGTTTTTAAAGTTGAAGGCAGAGACATTCCAATAGTTCACAGAGTTATCAAAGTACATGAAAAGTAATGCAACTTGGTATTTTTTTGTTTGTAAAGCTCCTTTCCTTCCCCATGGCCTTCAGTGTCAGTTTAGTTGTGATTTAGTGTGTGAGGAAGGCACATGAGGATCAGCAGTGAGGGAAACCTCAGCTGTAGGATGTGATCCACTTCTGTCCCCAGTTCTGTGTCACACTTTGTGAGGGTCAGAGACCTTTCCCTCAGGGCTGGAGCAGGTGGAGCTGTGCCCAGGAGGAATCTTGGCAGCAGGAATGTGCGTGGCAGCAGAATCTGCTGCTGTGCTGCTGCTTGTGCAGTTGGGATTTTGGTTGGAAGAGCAGATTTTTCATGGAAGGTGGAGATTCACAATCAGGGTGCAGCCTGACGGTGTGTGAGCTTCACTAACGGAAGTTTTCCAAATTTGATTCAGGATAAAAGGAGACTCTTGTTATTCTTGTGTCCCTTGGCCACACTGCCCATGACAGTTCCGGCTGAAAAGCAGCAGGGAGAGGGCTTGGTGTGGCCGTGATTGCAGATGCCTACCCTGCTAAACAATTCCTAACAAAGCACAGCTCTGCTGCTAGCTCTGCACAGGGAAAAGCCAAGCTGCAGGTGGCAAGCCCTGATGTGTTTGCTCCATGAACTGAAGGTGTTTATTCCTTGAGTAACATCTGTTCTTCCATGCTTTTTTAAAATTTCCAAGAACTGCCTCTGTTTCATTTTTTTTATTACCTAATTTGTCTTTATGAGAAGTCCTCATTTCTTGATATTAGTACTTAAGCAAAATTCATTTGAACACTGTAAACTTAAGAACTTTATTTGAATTAGTGTTCTGTCGAAGATGCTGATAAACACACAGGGTTTTGCTGAGGAAGTGTAGTGCCTGGATAGACAATGCCCCTTTCATGTCCATTGTGTAATTGCTTACATCAGTTGACAATCTAGGAGTGTTGTAAAAAATGTTTCTTGCTAATATCTGTTGATAGATAAAGTCAGTAAAGTCTGTAATGTTAATGATCTAATGGTGGTTGTTCAATAAGCAGGGCTGAAAGCAAACATTGTTATCTAATCTTGTGGCACTTTTCATCCTCATTTGCTTTGTAGATGCTAATTGAGATTTTTAGATTAAGTGCTATTTAGTTTATCACCTCATTGCCTTCTAGAGGAAATGGGAACATCAAATTTCTCACTAAAGGGGATAATAATGAAGTTGATGATAGAGGCTTGTACAAAGAAGGTCAGAACTGGTTAGAGAAGAAAGATGTTGTTGGAAGAGCAAGAGGGTAAGTAAAACAAAATGTACTTTGTAATTAAAGAGAAAAATTAGCTCTTAAATTGGTTCTGCTGTTGATACAAACCAGATCTGATGTGTTTTTTTAAATTTCTTAGATAGAATTGTAATTTAAAAGAAAACCTGGAAAACTTGCTTCCTATAGTCCTCAGACCGATGTGGAGTGTGGGCAGAAAAAAGGGGCATTTAACAAATAGTTCACCTGAAAATACAATATTAACCAGCTTCTCCTTGTGATTGCTGGGCACTTCTAGAAAATTGTTTTGGAATTCCAGAGGAATTTTATGGAAGGCTTGGGCTTTTTACTTTGTCTCCTCCTCCTTCAGTTGAGTTGAAGTCTCTTCAGATTTTCTCAGATAAATTCATTAGTTTTCCTTAATCAAAATTTACTTCCTATTCAGATCCGTATTAGGCATAAATTATGGGATTGCACTGAAATATTCCAGACTGAGTAGCATTAAAATACTTCCATGTAATGTTTGAGGGTTAATTTTGCATTCACCTGTTTTATCAATTACAGGTTTTTGCCCTATGTAGGAATGGTAACTATAATAATGAATGACTACCCAAAATTTAAGGTATGTATACTGACATTTTGAATACTTGAATTGCTAAAATAACAAGCACACACAACAAGAACCTTGCCTCTAAGCATACATGTTAAAAGATTTGTGTCTGTGGTTGGGTACCTAACTCAGGATGAGCTGGGTTTCCTTGCTTACTGTTGGGCAGTAGAATTTGTTGTTTGTAAGGAGTTGAAAACATGTCATTTATTAGAATGTTATTAGTTAAGTGTATGCAGTTGTGATGCCTGGTTATGATGAATTTGATCACTTTAAAATCTTCCTGCAATTTGGTAGGACCAGAGCTCTGTAATTGTGCAAAGTGTGATGTCTAAGAGGGCACCTTTTGAACAATTTGTGCTTTCAGAGCTCGGTGGAGAGGAATTGTAACGAGTCTGTGTTCTGTGTTTCTTTGCAGTATGCTCTCCTGGCAGTGATGGGAGCATATGTACTGCTCAAGAGGGAATCCTAAACACAGGAACAAAGGGAAATTCACAGGGGGGAAAGAACTAATATATTTCAGATGGTTTCATTTCTGTATACAGTTACAAAACTGTGCGAGCTTTTGTCTTGTCTAAATAAATGACAACTAATGAGTGAAGCTATTGGCTGCTGGCTAATTAAAAATGATGTATTTACCACCTTCTGCAGACTGCTCTCAGCTAGCCTGGCACTGGTTTAGAGGGCTGTCGTGCTGGAGCAGCCAGGGGCTCTCCTGCCATGCCACAGTGGGTTTGACTGACTGGTGCTGCATCTGAACCCACTTTTGCCCTCCTGTTTGTCTTGGGGGTTATTTTTAATCTATCAGTGCCCTCTTTTCTCCATATTACATTCTGTTTGGATCAGTGCTTGTAAGGACACAGAATCTCTGAGCAGGTAGGAAGTTCTCGGAGTTTAGTCAGACTTATGCCTAAGTTGGCTGATTGTGGCTGCCAAAAACAGCCAGGAAGGGGAGTTCCACTCTGACTTGGTACTGAGCAGTGGGGACTGAGAGCTTTTTCCTTGCATTTGAAACTTGCTCCTTCACAGGGTAAGGAAAAAAGCCCAGGTGGCCTGGTTTTTAGAGGCCTGGTTTTTAGGGACTGTGTGTGTTGCTGGCGCTCAGGCTGTTGACAATCTGCCTTTTGTGTTCCAGCTCTTAAACTAACCTAACAAAAAGGTTTTCTGGGGCTGTAATAACACTTGTAAATTACTGAATGAATAGCACAGTAGTACACTTCAGGGGTATTGCCAGGATGGGGAAACCAGAACTCTTATGCCAGTTTGGAGAATGTATTATTCTCTCCTATCATATAACACCTGAATAGTGTTAAACGTAAAATTGATTTTTCATTTAAAAACTTACCTGATAACTGTCTTTTATGAAATTTGGTATTTTTCTCTTATCTTCAAATATCAGTGTTGCACCTTCAACAAAGCAAACTTGTTTTCCTTGCTGGCTTTGTTTTTGTAGCTTTGATAAGGAACAGCATGATGCTTTTTTCCTCTGGAGTTCTGTTTCTTCTGTAATCCCTTACCTCTGCAAAAATACTCTATTATACAATAATGACACCTTTTCTGTTGTAACAGCTCATGCTCAGCAGACAACTGCTGAATTTCTCAAAGTAATATTACTTCTTTTGTGTCCTACTAAGCAGTTTTCATGTCCAACTGTATTATAAAAATTACTTATTTTGTGTCAAATTATATAGAAATAAAATTGAGTATAATAAATGGCATGGCAGAATAATGTTGGGATCCTTAATGCAGTCTTCCTGGAAGTGTATCATCCCAGTTAAGAAAAAATAATGTGTTTTTTGGAGACAGTGTATGTGGAATAAGATTTTTTTCTTTCTCTTGGTGTTGCTGAAATCCAGATTTATGCTGTCCACCTACCCCAATGCAAGCACAGTCAGCTCTGACTTGGAGTGTGCAGTTGGACATTTTGCAGCTGGCCAACGTGACAGTGAGATCTAGTCACAGAAGTGGCTCAGAGCCGTGCCAGGGGGGATCACAGTGAGTGTCAGGAAGCATTTCCATTCTGAGAGGGTGCTCAGACCTGGAGCAGCTTCCCTTGGGAGAGGATGGATGCCCCAGGCTCAGCTTTCCAGGAGCCCTTGGACAATGCCCTTGAGTTTCAGGGCAGCCTGGAAGGGCTCAGGCTGTTGGGCTGGATGGTCCCTGTAAGCTGCTCTGGTCCACAGGCATGTCCATAAACGCTTCCCATTTGAATTCTCCAATTATTGAACCCCTCCACTGCAAAAACCACAAACGCAAACTTGTGGCTGCCACAGCAGCCTGGCACAAGTTCAGTGTGCAGTGAGCAATCACTGGGCTTTAGCTTCAACTGTCCAGGGCTTCCCAAAGTGCAGCACAAACAGTGTCTACTATCTTACACCGGGCCTTATTAAATAAATGTTATTATTTCATATTATTCAGCCTCTGTGAAGTTGCGGAGCTCTTTTCTGAGAAATGTCTTTGGTTCTTCAGGGAGCTGTTGCTGCACTGAGTCGATGTTGAGGTTATTTGCAGAACACCTGCCCTGAGTGCAGGTTGGAAATGCTGGAGATTAGTCTATTCAGCATCTTCAACATTTACAGAGTATTCCTCAGTGATCATGCCTGTTATTGCGTTGGAGGCAGGCTCCCACCAGTGTTTGTTCTGTGCATACATCCTGGCTGCGTGTAACGCCAGCATCCCTACAAAGAAAATGATGAAAGGCACGCCATTCCCTTTTTATAGCCAGCAAATATGCGTTGCTGATAGAACAATTATGCTTGTCTAAAATGTAAAGGAAGTGGATTAAAGTGTTATCATGGTAATAGCATTTAAAAACCATGAATGTTTTCCTGCCATGAAGAAGCACAGCAACATTTTGCTTTGCCATGGGATATATGAAAAGGGGAAGGGTATTTTAAAACAGAGAGCTGTTCCTTGATATTTAAACACAAATTGATGTTATCAGGCTTCTTTTTAAAGAGGAAGATTGTCTTGAGTGAATTGAGTCACTCACAGTTCGTAACATCCTTTGGTTGTACCTGGTTCCTTTTCTGTTGTGGGGGGTCCAGAATAATATTTCTCTATATAATCAAGTTACTATTTTCCTTAGAAGGGTAATCAGTTAAAAATTAGAATAAATCCTTATGAACAAGTAAATAAATAATAAAGGCAATAATAATAATAATAATAGTACATATACAGCATATGAGCAAGGTTTATTTGTTTGCATGGTACTTTCAGTACAAGAGATTTGGGACTGAGTAAGAATTCATGTTTGGTTGGTTTTGGCTTTGTTTTCTGAAAATGGACAATTTCCTGAATTTTTCAATTTCCTGCCTTGATTGCTCCAAACAATTAGAAGTTTCTCTGGATGGCAATATTTTATTTGATCAGCTGTCACTCAGCACAGAGCACATGTCAGTAGCTGTACTGCAGGCTGCACAGTGCAACTTGAGGCGTAAGAATACTGTTGTGAATTAAGCAGGAATGCATAATTAATAACCAAAAGAAAAGAGTGAATCACATTAATCAGTAAAAGAAGACTAAACAAACTGTGACTAAACAAGGGGACAATTTGGCTCAATACAGCAGGATACAGGATTTACTTCAAAAGGAATTGTACAAGAGTTTGCCTGGAAATTATGTTAATTCACATCCGTGTGAGTTTCTAGTAGGGGTAGTTCAGTTCCAGTCATGTGGGGCTAGCTGGAGGAGCTGGCAAGTTCCTTACAGTCAGCTCTGCTCTGTGTATCCCAGTTCCTGCCATAGTTCTCTAAGACAGCAAAATCATCACATTACACGTGGCTTCATCCTGTCCCTGCTGTTCTCCTGGGTGACAAACGGCACATCAGGGCTTCATAAACATCCCATCGTTGCTCACCCACCTTCACTCCAGTGAAACCACTTTAAGTGTTCCACTTCAGGGCCTTTCCAGGGATGTACTTGTCTCTATCTTTTCCCTGCACTGCCTCTTCAGGCTGGAATTCTTTTCATCTATTTACTACAAAGCTGGCCAGTTCCAGGTGACTCAAGGGCTTCAAAGTTTACAGGTTCCCTTGTGCAGGGAAAGCAGAAAGTCCTGTAAATGCGCATCCACTTTACTGTCACTTGTGACAGAAGATTTAGGTGAGACTGGAAATTAAGACAAGCTCTTTGCACCAGACTTTGTACCAGGAGGCCCTTTGCCCCAGGTGCAGCCGGACCGAAGCGCGCCCGGCGCGGTCCCGCAGGGTGGCGGTGACGTCGCCGCCTGCCGCTCCCGGGTCCCCTCCACGGCTGTCGCCGCTCTCCGAGGAGCTCCGGTGCCCCGAGGTGCCCGGGCCGCCCTCAGCGCCGCCCCCCGGCGAACGGAGCGGGGAGCGCGGACTGGCGGGACGCGCCCGTGTTGCGAAGGGAGGCGGGAGCGAGAGCGGCCCCCTCGCGCCGCCCCGCCCGGGCCGGCACCGCCTCGCTCCCCCCGCGGGGCGGGAGCGGCCCCGTGAGGAGGTGCCAGGCGCGGGGCTGCGCTCGCCCGCGCGGGCCGGCTCCGGATAAATGGGGGGCGGCTCGGGCGGCGCCTCGGAGCCCTGGCGGAGCCGGAGCGGAGCGCGGCTCGGGCGGCACCGGCAGCACCGAGCGGGGCAGGATGCGCGGCGGGCGGCCCGCGGCGCTGCCGCTGCTGGCGCTGCTGGCGCTGCTGACGGCGCAGGGCGGAGCGGCGCCCCTGCAGCCCGGCGGGACCCCCGCACTCACCAAGATCTACCCCCGCGGCAGCCACTGGGCTGTGGGTAAGTGCGGTTTAACTCCTGCAAAGGCACTGGAACGCGCGGTTCCCGCGTCCCGTGCTGAGGCAGGGTAAGTCTAAAACCTCGCCTACTCCGTGCGCTTTTATTCCAGCAAATCTTACCAAGAGCCTCTCTCTATCTCCAGACAAAGCGCTTGGTAATCGCTGCCCCTTTCTCAGCCACGTTTTCTCTGACCACGTCACTTGTACAAGAGACAGAAGAAATTAATAGTACTGTATGACACTGACAAAATCTTCACTCCCAATAGTGCTACAACTTGACATTATCTACCCCCTTCCCTTCCCTTCCCTTCCCTTCCCTTCCCTTCCCTTCCCTTCCCTTCCCTCAGTCAGTAGCAGTCCCACTGATGTTTGAACAATCAAAGAAGTTTTACCCGTTTTGGTTAATTTTGTGCTACTTTAATTGTTGTTACAGGACATTTAATGGGGAAAAAAAGCACTGGAGATTTTCCTTATGGTTTTGAAGAAGAAAACAAGACACCATTTTCAGCATTACCTGAAAATATCAAGCAGCTGGAAGAGTATCTGCAGTGGGAAGAAATCTCAAAATATTTGCTAAGGCTGCTGGAAAGCAATGAAAATAAAAGTGGTCACTTTTCAAAAGGAGGGCTCCCGTGGTATACCAGGAACACCTGGGAGACAGATGACAATAGCAGTTGGAAGCATGTAAGTAAGATAAAGCCTGTAAAGATGCTCCATGTGTTCAGTTTTTGGTTTACAGAATCGTATCAGCTTCCTCTAACTGGTGGATTGTTCCAAAAAGCAGCAGAAGAAACACATCTCATATATTAGACATTCAGTACAGTAAGACTCTTCTCTTGATTGCAGATTGTCACTCACCGATTGTATTTTTGGTGACTTCATTTGCTAGTGGGCATAAACACAGCATGCATTCAGCAGATTTTAGTGCCTGGGCTCCCTTCAAGCTGCTTGGTTGGGCCATCCTTTTCTTTTCTTTTCTTTTCTTTTCTTTTCTTTTCTTTTCTTTTCTTTTCTTTTCTTTTCTTTTCTTTTCTTTTCTTTTCTTTTCTTTTCTTTTCTTTTCTTTTCTTTTCTTTTCTTTTCTTTTCTTTTCTTTTCTTTTCTTTTCTTTTCTTTTCTTTTCTTTTCATCACATCAGCAGCACATACTGCCCAGCAAAGCCAAGCTGGTGTGAAAAACAAGTGTGAGGGCAGGAGGAACCACATCACACTGACCGCCCCCCACTCAGGATGTTCTCCCTTGAGCTAAGTAAAGCCACAGGGCTGCAGAATTTTTTCTGGTCCCAGCTTTGTCCCTGTTTCCTTTGCCTTTTCTCCAGCCCATGGGGCTGGCTATTGCTGTGGTCATTCCTGGGTTTGCTAAAGGAGTCTGGGGTTACTGATAAGGTGCCCCCTCCTCATCCCTCAAGCTAATGTTCTTCCTAGTGCTGTTGCACAAGACAACAAGGTTTTGGAACAGATTAATCCCTATTATTTTGCGAAATCCTATAAAATACACTGGGAAGGATAACAGTGAGGTTTTACAGAAAGTAGTTGGGGTCTAATGTAAATCACAGGATCTACAAGAAAAACAAAAATTACCACCTCAGACACAGTCATGGTGATAAAGCTTCAGAATTCTTTTGGGTGACAATGAAATAGAATAAAAAGATTAATACATCCTCTTAAAGACATCAGTGGGAAGAATTTTTCCTTCCCGTATTCTACTGCAATATGATGTCATTAATATTCCTGGGCTAACTTCAGCCTTGTTTCCCTCCTGAAATCCTGGTGCAATCAAATCAGTGAATACTTAGGCTTTTATTTGAATGTGGGCAAAAATTCACCCTTTAAATTAAGCTATGATTTAAGTCTCTCACACAGTCATATGAATGCTGCCCATAGGTTTCTTTTTGGCTGTAGCTTTGTGATAGTGATGCATCATAGTAACTGATTATTAATACTATCTAAAAGAGAAACTACTTATTCCATCTTCAGTTCTGCAGTGTGCAGCTTTGTAATCAAATTAAATGAACAAATTCCATTATTTAATGTAAAGAGGGAAATGTCCTGACTTCTAAAAGTATCTGTCAATAAATCCTGCTTAGGAGGGCTGGAAGTTGCCTCCGGTAAGTTGAATCATACCCATATGTGTGTACTTTCACCATAAATTAACATCCGCATTTCTGTGGTCAGACATCGGACATCCTTATGGAGTAATGAGGTTATTGCCTTAAGCATCCAGATTTCTGCAAGGATTATTAAAAAACAGCTCATGTTTTTCCTGTGACTAAGATAGAGGACAACTTGCAGAACCTCATTTGGCCATAGAACCTTTGATGCCCATCATTCAACAGTTTCTTTGTCTCCACCCTGAAGTAAAATCTAATGAAAGGACCTGTAGCTGTACTTTCATGCTGTTGGACACGAACATCTGATGATACACAGCCTAGACAGGATATGATGTCCTGTTTCCCCCTTGGCTTCAAGAAAGCACCTGAAATTTAAGGTATTTCTGAGATCTTCCTTTTAGATGAAGAAAACATGAAGATCAAAAGGAATATACTTTACTCTTTTGAGGGCCGTGATAGTTTCCTAAACATTTAAATAATGAAAATTATTTTTCATTTTAAAGTTATTTTGAACAAAAGAGGCCTTATTTATAAAGGTGGAACTCTGATATAGGGAATGGGACATTCCCTGTAGTGTGCATAGTGGTACAAATGCATAACTGGCCTTTGGGGGTTGATTGTGTAGATTTGTCAGGCTGTGAGGGGTTTCATGTGCACAGACTTTGGTTAGATAACACCTTGGGGTAAGGTTCTGCTGTACCGCAGCTGTGGAAGGTGTCCACGCACAGGAGAGGATTACCAGGTTACAGGAAGCTGAGAATGATGGCACAGCGTGTCCAGAAAATTTGTCCTTGGCATGAAATACTTTTCCAGGCATATTTCATGTGAGTTTGGAACAGAAACTTTTTCTAGGAGGAACCAGACAGCAGATTTGCAGCAGGTTACTGTTCCCTGTGCAGTGGTCTGTTGGACTGAGACGCTAAATGTGACCAAAAGTAAAAATAATGAGCCCTGCTGCCAGCTTCTGGAATGGCTGTCCCAGGAGCACATGCCCACCGAGGGCTGCAATTCCCCTGCACTGACCATGAGAGATGCCAGCCACGAGGAGCCTGCCCTGCCTGCAGCCCTGTGCTCCACCTGCTGCACACGGAAGCACTGCCTGTGCTGGGAACAAACTGACTCCAAGAACTTGGCTTCATGGATGCTTTCAAATTTAGCTGATTTAATTTAAAACTTGAATTTTAAATTTAAGATCAGGAAGGCCCAAAGCTAGAAATAAACACAGATGAGTACCTCAGGTAACTCAACTCAGGGTCTCTCTTATTAGCCCAAATCATCCAGTGCATCACCACTGATGCTCACACTGGGCTCCACATTTCTTAAGAATAAAAGAATTCTTTCTAAAGCACTCACTCAGAGGAGGGAAATAGCTGTAACACACAAATAGTCAAAAAATGGAAGAGGTGAGCCAAATACTTCTTGGGGTTTGGCTTAGGGTGGTGCACCTGTGTTATTTTCAGTAAATACCTTGCCTGCTCTTTATTCTGTGAAAAAATTACAGTTTATGTAGTTAAAAGGGAGGCAAATCTCTCCTGCAAGTTGGACTAAGTGCAAAAGTAAGTTGGAAAATAAACTTTAAATTGTTTCTATTAGTTGGCTTTTTCACACTAATGAGACAGGATATAAATGAGATGGCACACGGAATTATCTGGGAGAATGACTTTCCTCCTACTTTGGCAGTTGGTTATTACACTAACCAAGACAAATGGGGTCTGTTTCAGAAAGATTATTAGGAATATGTTTGTTATGTGACAGAGCAGTTATCTATTAGGTTTATTAACTTATAGAAGGTTTATTATCTTAGTGAATTACTTTTTCCAGGACTGGTCTATAAATAATATTTTTCTTTCTTTTAGATGATGGACTATCTGCTTCAAGTTGTGAATATGAAAGAGAGCACTCCAAGCTGAAAGAAGATCGCTAAATCATGAAGAAATTGAATACTTTCTGTAAGAGACTATATTTCACAAGCACTTGATTGTATCAGATAATCAACACGGTCACTTTTCTGTACACAAGAATTCCTTTGTGTAAAGTACTTAAATACACAGATTCTTGTATGGTTCAGCAAGGACTAAATCCTCTACTTCATTTTCAAGGTTGCATTTTCTCATTTGAATGGCTTTGATATATATACATATATAATTGTCACGGGAGGGTCTTCCAATTAATTATATGACTTACCTATCGAATAATTTCATCTCTTAGTTTGAAACTACATGACATTGCAACATTCGCAATAAATAGTACCAAGAAAAAGGCGGATTTTATGCTTTTATTTGAGCAGCGAAATTCACTGTGTAAAAGCCAGTAGCAAAGGCCACCCCCTTCCCCGCGCCAGCGCGCGTGTTGTACTTTGAGCAGCTCTGCCGGGAGCCCTCGTGCCCGGTGTGTGCCCGGGAGGTGACGCTGTGCCCGCGGCCCCGGCTCGCTGGGGCAGCTCCGCCGTGCCCGGGGGCGGAACCCGGCCCGGGAGGGACCGACCACCTGCTCCCGCCGCGTCCGCCAGGGGGCGCCCTTGGCCCGGCCGTCAGGGGAGTGCTCGGGGGAGCCCGGGACCGACTGTGCCACGGCCGTGAGGGGAACGCTCCGGTGAGCCAGGGACCGGCTGTGCCCCGGCCGTGAGGGGAGCGCTCCGGTGAGCCTGGGACCGGCTGTGCCCCGGCCGTGAGGGGAGCGCTCCGGGGAATCCCGGGACCGGCTGTGCCCCGGCCGTGAGGGGAGCGCTCCGGTGAGCCTGGGACCGGCTGTGCCCGCCCGGCTGTGAGGGGAGTGCTCCGGGGAATCCCGGGACCGGCTGTGCCACGGCCGTGAGGGGAGCGCTCCGGTGAGCCTGGGACCGGCTGAGGCGGCCCGGCCGTGAGGGGAGCGCTCTGGGGAGCCCCGGGACCGGCTGTGCCCCGGCCGTGATGGGAGCGCTCCGGTGAGCCTGGGACCGGCTGTGCCCCGGTCGTGCCCCGGCCGTGAGGGGAGAGCTCCGGGGAGCCCCGGGAGCGGCTGAGCCCCGGGACCGGCTGAGGCCCGGCCGTGAGGGGAGCGCTCCGGTGAGCCCCGGGACCGGCTGAGGCCCGGCCGTGAGGGGAGCGCTCCGGGGAGCCCGTCTGAGGCCCGGCCGTGAGGGGAGCGCTCCGGTGAGCCTGGGACCGGCTGAGGCCCGGCCGTGAGGGGAGCGCTCCGGGGAGCCCGTCTGAGGCCCGGCCTTGCAGGGTGTCCGGGTGCGCTCCGGTGCCAGGTGAACCCCGTGGCTGAGACTGTTTGCCGTATCTCGGTCGCACCACAGTGCCCGGCTCCACAATCCCAATCTTTATGAGGCAGAAGTGTCATATGACACAGGGATGACTGCCAAATGTCAGCCAGTTCTGACATAATGCCTTGGCAGAACACAGAGATGCTCAGAAAGGAGACACAGTATTAATTCTACTAGAGAGACTGGTAATGTCAGCGTCCTGGTCTCACGAGCTTTTGGTTTCACTTTTTTTTGTTGTTTGTTTGGTTTTTTGGTTTCTTTTTTGTTTGTTTGGTTGGTTGGTTGGTTGGTTGGATTTTGTTTGGTTTAGTTTTGTTTGTTTTGTTTTGTGGGGGGTTGTTTGTTTGTTTGGGGGGTTTGGGTTTTTGTTTGGGGTTTTTTGTTTCATTGTTTGTTTGGGATTTTTTGGTTTTGTTTCGTTCCACTATTTTCTCTAATGCTAGCATTTTGCGGGTGGGTACACTGTGGCTGACAAACTATTGAAGGAAGTCCAAGGTTTATAGCAGCGCCAAAGGAGGACGGCTGACTGCATAGAAGAGAGAAGCTAAAACACTGTAGCTGAAGGGAACCCACTTGAATTAATTCCTGTTCATAGTACGTCCTAGAGATGAGGAAAGATGTAACCAGGAGCTTTGAGCAGCTACTTGAGATGTTGCAATAGTAAGAAACTGGATGTCCATAATTGAAATGCCTGTCAGATGTAGCCAGGGCAGATGGAAACAAGATCGTTCAACTTTCTGTGCAGAGGAAGGGAACAGGATTGCCCTCAACGCCAGAAGCTAGTAACAGAAATTTGAACTATGGCTGAGCAACGTGTGTTTTCATGTCACAGGGGCTGTGAGCTACCATGGCAGTAGCACACACAACAGCCAGCCTGCTGCTCCGGAGGGAATGACAGCTTCCGAGCCATCCAGCAGAGACTGAGGGTCCCTCCTGTGCACAGAGACAGTCCTGCTCCACCGGGAAGCCAATGAGCTGAACCTCAAGTCAAAATTAAAGAGCTCAGGTACCTGCTAGTTTTCTTGAATACTGATAGGATTTTGAGCAGGGATAGAGAGAAGCAAGGGAGACCAGAATGCACTCTTGAGAACAAATTCCATCATGGCATTTTCCTTATAATTACTCATTCTCTGGCAGTCTTTTTTCTATATTATTCTTCCTAATTCCAACTTCAGGTGTTGAAAAGAAGTCAAGTATAGTCACTAAAAATACTATGTAGCTAATACAGTTTAAGCAAAAGAAGAAACAGACCACTCAGAAGGCCATGTTAATAGCCTTAGCAAAGTTAGAGTAAAGAAGTGGTTAAGGATCTAGATGATTTAATCCAGTTTTAAGAAAAGGTTTTACAGTGAGCAATTAGATGCTGTTTAAGGAATTAATCGCTAATGGGTCATTAACTCTGACTGGTATTGTACAGTTAACAAGCCAAGGCAGGATTATTAGACTCAGCACCCAATTAAGGAGGAGAAGATATTTACAACAAAATGAACAAATGGGCTTTTAAAATGGAATGGGACAATTTGAAAGAAAGTGTAGAACACAGAAAACTAGACAGGCTGGAAGAAAGATGTGTTTGCATATGCCTCTGTCTCTTTATTTGCCCACTTCTGTGTAGCTGGTAAAATATTCATTTTAGCAATAAACTCACAGCTTTCCTTGAGGGACATGACTGCACAAAGTCGATCCACTTACAGGGTTCACCTGTACAAGATGTAAGAAAGACTAGTTTAATATGCCAGTAAAAGAACAACCACCATATCTTGCCATAATCTTTATTTGTTTGCAGGTGCTGGATCAGGAGCTTATTAAAAGTGAGCAGGTATCTTCAGTTGCTCCTTCTGCTGCCCTGTCATTGTGGTTTTATCTACTGCCAGTCTTTGACTATCTCAAGTAACCAAGCATCAGCGCTGCTGACAGCTGATCAGGAATTAGAGGGCTTCTTTCCAACGGCTTTACAGGATACAGAAGAACTGTAGGTAAGAGAAAGGGAGGGTAGTAGTGCCAAAATATGGGAAAGTACTATTGAAATCTTGGGGAGTTGCTTATTAACCATGAGCAATAAGGACATGTGAGAACTTTAGGGCAGCAATTTAATGTGCTTACCTGCAGGAGGGTTTCCAGCTTTAGAGCCACAGCTGGACTGTAGCCAAGTAATGACAAGTGGGATTGTTCCTACCCTGAGAAGGAAGAGTGTGCAGAGCCTGTGCAGTCACTCATTAGTGTGTGTCTCCTGCTGGCACAAACCAGGCTATGCAGGCACTTCTCAAGCACACCAAGAGAAATCCTTCTGTTGCAGCCACCAAAAATGCCATCCATGTCTTTTTGCAACTGGTGATGCAAGCAAAGCTTACCTGTGAAAGGACCACTAGAATAAGACCTAAAAACTGAAGCAATCTGATTTTTGTTCTCCTTCAGGTGTCTTTACGAGAAGTTAGCAAAATACCTCCCTTGTCCTGACAGCAACGACAGTTCTTTTCCTGGCAGCACTTCCTCTGTCTGCCAAGGAAGCAAAGAGATGTGTGCTGGGAAGGGTGGGCACCACCACAAATGCACACACAGTAGAACTGTCAAGTCCAGAGCCCAGCAGGATAGTCTCCCCCAGCAGGGCTTCATTCCCCCCAGACTGAGCTCTGAGGAACCACTTGGCTTCCCTGCGTGCCCTGGACCAGCATAGCTCAGGGGAGGGAAGCTGGGGGTCCTGAACAGTGAGTGCTCTGGTCCATAGAGGCAGGTTGTATCTGCAGGGAAGCTGGGGACAGAGGAAAAGGCGTTTGAAAACAAGAGGGATTCCTATTATCTGTAAAAGAAGCTCTCCATACAATAGATGGGGGCTGCTGTGGAGAAAGCTATGAAGGGATGTTTAGAAACTGCTGTCTGAGGTTAAAAAGCTCTCCAAAGTGAAGCTGAACAAGGCTGACATACGTGTTTCTGACTGGACTCTTAAAAGATACGCACAGATTGTGAAAATATAATTAGACGCCGGCCTTTGTCTGGCCACAACGAGTGGGAAATGGTGAAAGGAGAGGTCTCCCAGTCTGCATTGAATCATCCCCAGGACACAATGAGGGCACTTGTGCATCCTTCTCTCTTCCCTAATGAGAAACATTAATTGCCACAACCTCCCGAGTGTGTAGAGCACCCCATGCCCAGCAGAGGAGAAGGGGTGTTTCATTACAGCTTCTCAGCCCCATTACAGGCAGTAACGGAGATAATGAAAAATAAAGATGCCGCAGTTTTAGTTCGGGCAGCCTGGCGATGGGTACTGGGTGGGCAGGGAAGTGGGCATGGCCCAGCTCTGTGCCAGCCTCCAGGGGCTGTCCTGGGCAGCCAGAGTGGGCAGGATGAGCTTGCCAGGCCCCAGCCGGGTGTCAGTGCCCAACCCGAGACCGTCTGTCTGTCCCTGTGGGCAGCTGGGCTGCAGGGGGAAGGAGCCCTGTGGGTCCTGCTATTCCCCTTCTTTGCAGAGGCAAGCACTGTCACTGACTCAGGTCTGCAGAGCCCACCTGAGCCTGGCACTGCTTCACAAGGGCAATGGGGGGAGTAGTGTGCCTGGCCCAAGGACTGCAAGGGCTCTAAGCCCCCCTGTGCCCACTTCCATCTGGGCACACTCTCCATCACGGGGATGCAGGCCCCAATGCCACAGCCAGCTTGGGCAGGGTTCTGTTGATGGAGGACAGAGAAGAGCCCACAGCCAGGCATCTCCCACCCCTCCGTACATCACACGGAGCAGAGGCTCCAGCCCAAGATGCCCATTTGGGTTCAGAAACATGATACACAGCCTCCATGCAGATGGTACCATTTAATGGTGTAGAAGTAGAACCCTCTCCCCAGGTACAGCAGTCCTGAGCTCCCAGCCACCTTACATAGTTCTTTGCCCTACTGTAGCTTTTATTACAACTAAAGCATCCAGCCAAGGAGGGAGAGCAAAAGAAACTGTTTTTCCTAAGCTATCAGGCCCCTAACTCTTCAGGAGTTGTGGAAAAGGGAATTAAAAGGACCACAAAATACAAAAGCAAGTCAAGGTGTAGGGGAAAGGCGAGTGTAAGGGACAGCCCTCCTGTACCTGGCCATCCATCCGTGGCAGCCAAGGCAGGGTAAGGGTGTCCTTCAGACGTTCTGGGATGCGCCTCTCCCATGGCTTTCTCCCAGGTGCTGAGAGGGAGTTCAGATTGTCTGCCAGGGCTTGCCGATGGACTGGATGTGCTCCTTGGCCTTCAGCCGCAGGGCAGCAATGCTGGTGTTGCGTGGGTCTGCCTCATCCAAAGGGAACTTGTCCACAAAGGTGGCCCCACACTGATAAGGCGGCGGTGGCCCCATGGCTCCCAGGGGCTGCAGCGCGTGGGTGACTGCCGGAGAGTTCAGGAAGGGCGGTGGCGTGTAGCTGCCGGGCAGGCTCTGCGGCGAGGCCACGAAGCCAGGCAGGGTCTGCAGGGCCGTGCTGCTGGGCACCGGCGGGCTGAGCCACGTCTCCAGGGGCAGGCTGCTGCTCAGAGGACCCATGGGTGCTGCCTGCGGCGAGCGGTTGAATGAGAGGATGGGCGAGTCCTGCAGCTTCATGGAGGTCACCTCCAATTTCTCCTGCCGCCTCCACTTAGCCCTTCTGTTCTGAAACCAAACCTGCAAGCAGAGCTGTATCAGCCAGGCCCCGGGCAGTGGAAGGAGGCTCACCTCTGGCTGCAGCGGTGAATGCAAAACAGAGTGAGGGAAACACACCTTTCCGAGCTGGGGCAAAAGGGAATTTGGGGGGCTCGGGCGTTCTTCCACGACCCACAGCCCTGCGCTCGGTGGAAAGCAGTCCCGCAGTGGAGCTGGCCCGCCCATCCACCCGCCACTGCCCCGGCACACAGCAGATTGAGCGGCCCCGGGCTGGGGCACGCCGCTCAAAGGGCGGCAGCAGCACCGACGACGCGGCTGCCGGACGCAGGTCTGCCCCGAGCCCCGCGCTGTCCCGCCGGCCGGGCCGGTTCGCGGCTATGCGGCAGCCCTGCCCAGCGCTCCGGCGGGGCCCCGAGTGTGGCCGGAGCCGTGCTGCGGTCACGGGCCCGCGCGCCGCGCCCGGGCTGCTCCGGCCGCCGGGACCACGGGGCTGCGCCCAGGCGCGTCGGGCCGGGCCGTGGCGGGGAGCCGGGCCGGGCGTTACCTGGACGCGGACTTCGGGCAGATTGACCTTCATGGCCAGCTCCTCGCGGCTGTACACGTCGGGGTAGTGGGACTTCTCAAAGGCACGCTCCAATTCGTGAAGCTGGTACGTGGTGAAGGTGGTGCGGTTTCGCCGGTGTTTCTTCTTGGGCTGTTCCTCTTCCGACGGCTTCCCCTCGCCGCTGCTGCCAGCGGGCAACTCGGGGCTGGTGCTGCCGGGACAGTACGGCTCTACGAGGGGAAGACGGGAGGTCACCGGCGGGATCTCCCCGCGGGGCTTGCCCGGGGGCGCGGGGGAGCGGCGCCCACCCGTCCGCCCTCCGGCACCCGGCGTTCGTCCACAGCGCTCACCTTGGAAGCGCTCAGCGCGGCCCTGGGGCTCGGCCGGCGGCTGCTCTCCGGGCATCTTGGGCAGGCAGTGCCGGGGCCCCCGCCGGTCCGCCTCCTTGGCGCTGCCGTCGGGCGGGAAGGCGCCCAGCAGCCCGTCTTCCTTGGTGAACCCCAGGATAGCCTCGATGCTGTGAAGCCTCGACGGGTTTCCGCCGGGGCTCCGCGCCGCCGGGGCGGCCAGCGAGAAGGCGCCCTCGGCCATGGCGAGCGGGGCGCCGGGCGGGTGCATGAGGCTGCCGGCCCGGGGCTCCGCCGCGCCGCTGCGGTCTCACCCGGCCTCAGGGCGGCGCGGGCAAGTCTGGCACGGTGTCGCCGGGCGGGCTGGCCTCCCTGGGGCGGGGGAGGAGTGCCAGGGGGCGGTAAGCGAGAGGGAAGGCGAGGCCCCCGCACCTCTTCGGCGTGGAGGGGGAGGCAGGGCATCCCCCGGCCCCCGCCGGCCGCCCCGCCCCTCCCCGCCGGCCCCGGCCCCAGTCCCAGCCCCAGACGGCGCCGGGCGATGCCATCCGGGGCCCCCGAGGCGGAGCGGGGCGGCCCCCCTGCAGCCGGGGGCTGGCTGGCCCGGGGCGAGCGCCGCGGTCGGAGCCCCGGGACCGGGGCAGCGCTGTCAGAAACCGCGGTGGGACGGGCGGCGAGAGGCGCGCCGGGCACGGGGGGACAGAGCCGGGACGGCGGGAGCCGCGGCAGCCGCTGCCGGGGGCGCGGTAAAGGGGACTCGGCGAACAGGACGGGAAGGGGCGGGAGCCCGGAGGTGCCGGGCCGGAGGACAGCGGGTCCCCGGCACGGCCCCGCGCTGTTCGGCGGCTCTCGGAGCCTCGCCGCGTTTCTCTTGTCCGACGGCCTCAGCCCAGATCTCTCCCGGACGGTTTGTAGGTGCGCCGGTTTCACGGCGGCCGCTCGAACGCTGCCCTGCGGGACGATCCGCGGCCCCGACCCGACTCAGAGGCTCTAGGGTAAAAGCCGCTGCGCTGGTGCTCTGCGGGACCCTCGCCCTGCGCCCGATTGCATCCAAAGGCATTTCACAGACCAGGCGCTTCCGGGCAGGACAGACGCAGGAGGTGGGCTCAGCCTCTCAGACTTCACAAACCCGAGGAAGCTCTAAGCAATATTTGCGAGGAAGTTTTCAAGTATGCTGCTAGAGGACAGAGCCTGTGAGAAGAGCTGATTCGGTGACCCTGTACTCCACGATGCGAGTGGGGCTGGGGGCGGTAGCAGGCAGGACATAGCTTCATGGGGGATGCACAAAATATTTTCGGAGGTGAGGCAGGGAGCAAAATCCCACACATTTCTCTTTGTACTTGGCTTGGTGGAAGACGTGGACCTTCCACAGAACCAACCAGATAACAGCATCACGTATCCTGCATCTATCTTTTCCCTGCTTTTGTCTTTCTGTCATTTTCACACCAGCACTTCCCACTTCCTCTGAGGCACCAGCTACCTTTTGTCCCAGGTTGTTTATGTGACAAACGCAGTAACATCCAGAGTGATTTTCAGTCTACACTTAGCTTTAGGATGCTTCCATTTGAAGCCCGAGGAGAGTGAATGTGGAAGAAAAACACCACTGCTACTGCTTGTTCTTCCAGATATATTAGCTAGTCTAATAAGTATGACCTCTCTCAATAAATCTGCATTTTTTATTCCCCTTCTGCCCTAACAGGCTCCATATTATGTAGATTTTCTCAGAGGAATCACTTCAAAGATTGCCAGTGCTTGCTTCTGCCAATGTCCACACCTTTTGCAAGTTTATGTTCTGATGTCCCAAAGTAGATTTCTTTTAGGAGTGCACGGCTTTTCCTAGCTTCAGATGAGGTTTGCCTCAGTTCATCACTGACTGCTTGGGGTTGGTTTGAGGCCGAAAGAACTCAGACCTCCGTTTGCACAGAGGGAAGAGGCCAACAGAAGAGACAAGAAAAGGTTAGTGTGGCTTTTGTGGACACTATAAAGAGCCAGTCAATACCATTGTAGGGACATTGGAGGGTACTCAAAGCAATCAGCGAGGGGCCATTGTGTTCCTTTAATCTACATGTGTGTTTCCCAGGAACTCTATTAGTGAAGATGAATGAACTGTGCAATGTCCCTAATTTCTTCTAATTTGAAGCTGGGGGTTTACAGCACTCAAAATCAGCACAAAACACACCTGTCCCTCCAGAAGTCCTGGGCAAAATTAGGAATCAGTTTTGCTTGTTATAGTTAAGAAAGATAGGAATGTGAGATGAAGGAGCAAAAACCCTTTAGTCAGTGTCATAAAGGGCATTGGATCCTGGCACAGATGCTGCTTTTGGGATACCGGTCAAAGTTGTCAGTTACAGAGTCAATACTCGGTTTTTTGCTGTTAATCACAATATGAAGGCAGGAAACAAGCTTTCCAGCCCTGGAGCACGGTGCTTGAGTTCCACACAGGACACAAGAGACCTTCCTCCCTGACAGAGAAGGCTCCTCTTTGTTCAGCAGTAGAATATTCCACTTGTGTTTTCCATGTGGAGCTACATTTGTCACTGTAGCATCCTTCTAGCAGGTGAGTGGAATTGTTGAAAGAGGAAGCCACTCCCTTGATCCCAATTTGAAAAAATACCTGAAAAAAACCCCTTAACTGTGTAGCAGAGCAGAGAGAGCTCTGATGCTTCCAGCTCTAGATCTGTCTTTTCTCTCTTGCCCTGCTTCAGGCACAGACTGTGTGACACGCATGAGGCATTACAGTGCTCCAGGGAGGGAAGAAGTCTAATGGTTCCTCTGATTGCACAGAGGGTTTAGATAGGCAAAGAATGGTAACTGAACTTTTCCCTTTGGGTCTGATGTCCTGGCTGTCAGTTGAATCACTTGCAGCCCTCTGGGATTCGTATCGTATTAGTATGAAGCCTCAGGAACTGATCCTGTGGTACCTCCCAGCTTTGCAAAGACCATTGACCTTTGGGAACTTGTGGGGGCAACCAGAACCAAATTTGAGAGTATTCGTTAGGGGATGAAACAGGCAGCCTTTGTTACTTGCCTTTCCAAGCGGTATCCCCATTTCATCACCTTTTTTATTTTTTTCCAATGCATTATTAAAATTTCTGCTGAAGTTATGCTTGGAGAGTAACAGAAGTTCTCAAGACAGACCATCTGTAAAGTGCAGCAGTCTGCTGTACCTCCTTCCACATGCACAGTGAAGACTAAAGGGAAGTAATTTCCATCCTGTAGTCACTGTTGAGACATATGCATGGGATGTGGCTTCATGCAATGAAATCAGCACCATAAAATGCCACAGGTTCCTCCTTCCTTTTCTCCTGCCTTTTTTTTTAATGTCCAGGTGAAATAATTACTGCCTTGCAGAGCAGAGATTTGAAGCTGAAGTCACACTACAGGAGAGACATCACTCTCCAGACCAAAGATGTGCAGCAGGGGGGACCTCCCTGAAAGATAAATGGGACTTTCAAGGTTAGACTGCAAATCAACAGGAGGAAAGCAAGGAAAAGGAGGAAATATTCACCTAGAGTGAACCTGTACCGTCCTGCAGTTTGCATGCTCTGTATCATCCAGCAGATTGATAAAAACAACCCAAAAAAAGGAATTTTTCCGCCCCAAAAATTCCTAAGGGCACAGTTTCAGAAACCTCTTGGAAGCATAATGCATGAGGAAGCTGTCTCCTCCTGTCACTGTATCGCTCACACTTTCATTCTTTTTCTTCTGGGCTTGATCTGCCCAGGAGAATCACCTCCCAGAGTCCTGTCTGGCACTCAGGAGTTGCACAGAGATCTTGTCCTGCTGTCTGTCCAGGCTGTGGGTGTAGAATAGGCTCTGGGAGCCAGGCAGCCCTTTCTGGTGGGAGCACCATGGCATTTGGGCCTGCCATGCTCATAGGGAGGGAGGGGAGGTTCATGCTATAAGGCTATATTAACACAATCCTTCTTTACTTGTTTTCCAATTAGCCTAATTGAATTCGGATTGCTTAAGAGTGGGCACTAGAGACGTTTATCTTGATGGGATGACGGTCTTGAGCTCCAGCGATCCTATTAACTCTAAGAACCCAAATCCCAGGTAGGGTCGGTCCAGCAGTAGCTGCCATGTGACCTAACCCTTTAATCTGCTCCTGACAAAGACACACGGACACACGGACATGTCCCTGTCCATTCTCCCACGTGCATAGCTGCATGCACAAGCGTACACGTGCATTTGTGCACAGATATGGACACAAACATTCCCAGACTCGCATACCAGCACATGCAGTGGCTGCCCTGTGCCCTGCCCCCAGGGCTGAGCACCTTGAGAGCTGCATGTACCTGGGGTGACCTCACCACCTCCTGCATGTACTCATGTCCCTCCCCAGGCCTGTGCCTAGCGGCTGGAGCTGGGAACAGCCGGTGCTGGAGGGATGAGCCCTGCAGGTGTTGCCAGGGGCAGGCAGCCACCTCCGGCGAGCTGGAGATCAGGCTCCTGCTGAGGGCAGCGCAGATTCGCCCCCGCTGCCCTGGCTCTGCCACTCCGGACTAAATGTGGGAGCTCTGGTCTAACAGTGGTGCCTAAGGCAGCTCACTCCTGTACCAGTAGCAGTTCAGTGGGGCTGGGTACCCATCCTGTGCCAGTCCCAAGCCACCTCCCAGTCCCGCTTGTCTATGCCAGCCCTGACACTTTTTTTGGAATCTCATTAATTGTTTGTTTGGTAATTCTGACTGTACTTTCTTCTCTGACCCTTTAAACTGTGAAAATGCTGATCCTATATCTGCTGACAAATTTAATTAGATCCTTTAAAGCACCAGATGCTTTCAGTAAGATTTTTGGGATGTCCCAAGTGCATTTTAATTCAAAGGTCAAAACCCTTAGGCTTGTTTATTTTGGTGTCTTATAGATAGGACAATTCAGTCTGTAAAGCAACACAACAGTGTGGAGACACCACCCAGATTTATAACCAATGCAGAGGGAAATGCATTGAGCCTCACAAACCTCAGGCTGGTTGAGCTGAGCTGGTGACTATTTTATCTACTTTATGTAAAGACCTCCTAAAAGACCCCACTTGTCTTTCCGCATAGGTAATTAGATTCTGTGGTGCCATGTGAGAGCAGAATCCCAAGAGGAAGAAATCAGATCAGAAGTCTTGGTGGGTTTAGGCAAAATAGTTCTGATGCTTGAGGGACCTGCTGAAGATAGGTTCTGTCCACTAAAGAAATTACTTGTTGGATGAGAGCCATTTAATGCACTAGGACATCCTCTGGAAAGAGCAAGGAAGGTCAGAACTTGTAAACTCTGTGTTTCCTAGGTGAGGAGGAAATGAGCAAGAAAAAAAGTATATTTTCTTAATGCTACAATGGGGAAGAAAATGGATAACAGGTTTTCAAGGGAGGGGAGGGGAGGGGAGGGGAGGGGAGGGGAGGGGAGGGGAGGGGAGGGGAGGGGAGGGGAGGGGAGGGGAGGGGAGGGGAGGAGAGGGGAGGGGAGGGGAGGGGAGGGGAGGGAGAAAAGACAAAGAGAAGAGGAAGGAAGCAAGCAAGGAAAGAAGGAAAAGAGAAAGAAAGGAGGTAAATAATACGTAGTGAATTTGTTAATTTAAAATTATTATTTTTACTTGATTGGCTAGAGACAGAAAGAGAGAGAGAGAGAAAGAGACTTATAAACCTGTAGGAAGGTGCTACATGTATTAATTTCCAAATTTAATTTCCAGGCTAGCTCCTGGAGAACTTACGAAGTCATTCATTTTCTAGAATTCCTTGGGAGTGGCAGCCTGCATGTCCCATAGGCACAGGCAGATTTAACATTAGTGAGAACTATGCCTCTCCTCAGGTTTAACCTTCCATGTTTAGCCTTCGATGGAGACAACTCCCAGAATCAGTGTGGGGAGCTGCTTTTAGCCTCGTGCCGGTACCCCCAGCCCCAGAATTTGGCACACAGAGCAGACAAGCAGAGAGTCACTGCTGTCCCTTGGTGTTTGAAGTGCTTTTAGAGGCTGGGAAATGAAAGCAGACTGGAGAAGCCTGCATTGCCCCAGAGCAGAGCTCACTGAGAGCCACCAAGCCTTATTTCCTACAAGTCCCTACTTAGTGTATATGACAACATTTTTGGCCCAAGATGTTGAGTTACATGCTTCACTTTTTGCCTTTTGCTACACTTAATACAGAGAGGATTTTAAAAATCGTGGTTTTGCAGCAAATGTCAATATCTGACCACTGTGTTTGCCTCAAGATGCTTGAAACAGACATGTTCTTATAAGAAATATATATATTTATTTCTGAAAGCAGATTAAATGAGTGGTTACCTCTATGTGATGTATCAGAAGTACGATTTTGTTCAAACATACACATTTAATAGCATTTCAGTCATGTGGAAAAAATGGAAAAAGGCACATTTTTTCCCCAGTATTAATTGTTTTAAAGCCATTTTTTTTCCATGGGGGAAAAAGTTATGTTCAAAACTGAGGATCAATTCTAACTTCCTTCTAGGCAGTCCCAGCAGGTGAAGTTTTACTCTCCCCTCAGGGTTTTAAGTCTCTCTCTCATCACTTTTCTATATTTACACTGAATGCTCTAGAGCTAAGTGCTTCCCTCTGCCTGCTCTCCCTCTGCATCCCCAGCAACACAAGACTGAAGTTACAGCCTTTGGGCAGTGGTGGCTCTTCTACATCATAGAACATTTCTGCTCAGCTGCCTGTTTCATCTCAGTGAAGGTGGCTTGCGCCTTCTCTTTGATGGCATCCATGTCCATATTCTGGATGTTCTGCAGCTGGCCCAGGATAGAGTCCTTGTCTTCTTCCTCCTCCTGATCTTCTGCCACCATCTTCTGAAGGTCTTCTGGCAATCCCACATCATCTCCAGCCATCTGTATTTGATTCTCATCCAATTCACTCTAAAGCAGGAAACAAAACCAGCAAATGTGAGTATTTCTGTTCTCCCAGGATCTACCAGTGATGCCTCTTGTTTTGTTCTTTTTTAGGTTTTTAGGGAGAACCGAAACATGTACAGATTTTTCATTCAATTTTTTGTGTGCAACTTGTGAATTCAGGGCCTCAATCAGCCTCCATGAAAGTTCTAAGATTTTTCGGGCAATGCCAATTATATTTCTTTGAAGGGCTTCAGCACTGTCAAAACTGAAGCCCTCAGTGTCACTTGCCATTTTAGAAATCTTTGCCATGCTGATGGTGCAGGAATTCCATTCCAAGTTATTTGCATCCCCCAATGCCATGCTGCAGGAGACTAGTGAGCCTATCAGCTGCTGTGCTGTGCCTGTCAGCTTCTGCTCAATGAAACAAGAGCTATAGAAGAGCTGAGGTACCATTTCCTTATTCGATTGTTGGGCGGATAGGTGCAGGGGATTTTTAGGTATCAGCACTAAACTGAAACCTTCTGGAAGAAAGATGCATTAAACTTCAGAACGAATCACTGGAAAAAGGGTCCCCCACCTTCCCAAACCGTGTCTGAACTCTGTCTAGGTCTTTGGTTGGCCTCTCTGAGTTGTGATGAAGAGCAGGGGCTGCCTGGCACATAATCAGTGTTGCAGTGCTGGTAAGTGGGGTAATAGGAGGACTTGGACAACAATAGAGAGGAGGGAGGTTGGTTGTGAGTCTGAAAAAGCAAAAGGAGACAGGGAAGAAACTGGTTAAGCAATTAAAAGGGCTGAGATGCAGTAAGCACCACATACACTTGCTTCCTGCCTGCCCACTGAATCACTCCATCAGTGGGATTATGTCAATTTTTCAAACAATGGTGATTTTGTTCACATTTTCTGGTGGATTCTGATGGATCCAGAGCTCAGAAGAACAGGATATTTCGACACAGTTCACACATCAAAGATAAGCATTAATGCCTCATTACATCTCCAAAATTAACCATGACAGCAGCAAAGGCCTGATATGAATAAGCAGCAATGCTATCAGCAGGGGGTGTTTTTTAGAGTGAGGGGTCTGGGTTTTGCATGAATGAAAGGACAAATGAATGCAAGGACATATATGAGCAATGTCTGTGTTGTTGCAGGCCATAGCAAGGACAGGCAGGGGGGTGGTCAGCTGCATAACCACTATTTATGGTTCCGTACTTTCACACTTTCTGTTTGCAATGACTGTACCTCCCTTTAATCTGATTTTCCCCCATATCTCCTGTGAAACTGTAGGGAGCTCTAGCAGGATTGTTACTACTATGTGGATAAAATGGGTGAAGACATCTCTTCACCTTTTTGATAAGGGTTGCTGGAGTCAGATCTGTGGGAGCTAGAAACAATCTCCTGAACAGAAGAGGTATTTTTTATTAATTGTGTAGCAGGAAAAATGGTTTTAAGCTTTTATTCAGCAACTGATAGCTATCAGAGGAGTTAACCCTTTTGAAATCCTTGCCAGCAGCAGTAGTGGATGATAAAAAAATGTTAATTACTGAACAAGTGCCCCTAATCAGACAATCACACATGTTCTTTCCTTTAGGATTAATTCAAATTTAAGGCATCATCACTGAACACTACTGTAGTGATTCACATCTTTGGCAATGTGAACAATTGTCTGGCATGTTCTTGCACCAAAGCCCACTGTCCTATGGAAGTCTGGGATGTGATGTGCAACAGTTTGGGGCTTCAAAGTGTTCTCTGACTAAAAACAAATATACTGAGATATAGTCTAAAGCAGTACAATTCTGCCCAAGCCACCTGCCTCTACCCACTTGGCATTTAGCTTTAATAGACCTAGAATGAGCTTCAACAGGGTGGGGCTGCTCAACAAGAAGCAAAGGAGCACATGATGCATGTACGGCCTCTTCGCTTCCTTCTAACATTTGAGTGTTTGATTCCTGTTTACTTTGATTTGAAATGGAAAAGTGAACATAGAAGCAACATCTATTTTACTAAATTAAATATGCCTGGCACTGGTCTCTTGCCCCAAGGCCAGTTGGCCTGGGAAAACCCACTGGGATGTTTTTGAACTCTGCTGCCCTACCAAACAGGGTGGTCCCATCTAACTGCCATTGGGAACGCCTGTCCTAACTCCCAAACTGGCCGTGGGAACTGCCTGGGAGAGTGCCCAGGCCAAAACTGGGTCAGACATTATTCTGACAATTCAACAGCACTGGCGGTAGAGTCCGAGTGCGTGCTAATATTTTTTGACCCTGATTATGCCTCTGATGTAGTCACTCCCAGATCTGTTTTGCTATAGATGCAATAGAGTTCTTTACATATACAACAATACACAGGTAGATGTGAGCAGAAATCTAAATACCTGCTTTGTTACAATTTGACAGTAAAGCCCTCTCCAAATTAAGGTGCAAGGGTCCAGTTCAAGCATACCAACTTTATTTTGTAGCATTAAGTGTGTACAGAAATGAGAAAAAAGGTGAATGAGAGAGGGAGAAGGATTAAGATAGCACAAGCAGGACATGGTCACCATCTGACCATCCCAGGGGAAATTCCTTCTCTGGCTCCCACAGGTAAAGGATACAGTTTAACATTAGACAGCTCCGTGTCCGCTGGGCAGGGAAAGCAATGTCCCTCAGGGAGAGACACAGTCCTTGCCCACGGGAACAGCAATGTCCCTCAGGGAGGCAGCTTCTGTCACTAAAAGTTTTGTCAAGCTCCCTCAAAGGGAGACAACGGCCCTCCACGAGGCGAGAAGAGCAATCAAAGTTTGGTATTGTTTGTTTAATGGCACTTTCGTTCCTCTGAACAATGATGTTAAAGTCTTCTGTGCAACTTAAGGAGCAAAGAAGACCAAATGCTGGTTCAACGCTGCTTCTATGAAGTCTACTTGTAAACCAAAAAGATCAAAGCTCACAGACTAATCCACAAGGGAGCCAAACTCTTTTCCAGCATCCCTGTGTGATGTACTGCTTTCCTTGTGCCTAACTTATCCTGCCATAACATTTACCTATGCTTATGTGCAGACATCCTTAGGTAGCTGACTCCAGACCTTATCCTGTGATTCATCACCTATAATGCACCAGTAACATACAAAATCAGAGTTCACCTTGTCTTGACCTGCAGGTGGGACATAAATAAGCAATACAGCAGCAACACCGTCCTTTTGCCATTGAAGGGCTGCAAATACCTTGCAAGTAGCTATAAGGAGACAGATGTGGAACCAGCAGCCTTCCTCCCCAAGAACACCCTCAGAGAATCCAGAGAGCACAGCTTGGAGCACAGAGCTGCTGAGTGGGAACTGCTCCCTCCTGACATCTGCCTTGGGACTCCTTTTTCCACAGCTCACCATCAGCTCATGCCCCTGTGTTTAGGCCTTGCAGAAATTAATTGATTACTGAATCCCAGTTCAGGAAAAAGGCAGCAAGTGCATAAGAGAGTTTGGTGAGTTTAAAAAAAATATTATTAAAATATTAATGTCTGTATTTATGTAGTTTTTAAAAATATTTTGTATGTATGTGATGCACTACATACACCAAAGATGAAAAAGTTGTCCATAGATCAAATGTCTCATGGCTAAAAACATCTTTCTGATGACAAACCTAAGTTGACAACTCTGTTAATAGGATTAGGTTCATTAAGGGTCTACTTTCTCTTATAAATCTGGCCTAGATAGCATAGAGCTTTAGATTTTACATGGCAAAGGGGGGCCCTGCTTAGTCCTGAATTTCATGCTTTTACTTAAAGTGCTTGCTAGTGATTGATACTGGTAATATTCAGTGTTTCTAGACCATATTAGGCTACCTGAAATTACTTTCAATTTTCAAAATATTTAATGCATTATCACAAGCCTGAGAGCATTTGCTGCCAGTGTGTTGTATTACAGCACTGAATTGTTTTTCAGGGACACATTAGCATGCATGTAGTAGTTTCATTTTCTTCCTGCTATAACATGTTTTCATAAGGGCTGATGAAAACCAAGAAATGCTATATAGGGAGAAACAAATGCAGGAAAATGTGTCCTGCAATATTGTTTTCTGGCTTAGAGCTACTCTCCAACCTTGGAGACGAATCTTCTATTGTTATTACTGAAATATGGCCTTGGAGAGCACTTGGTACATGCCAAAGCCAAGATCCTACTGGAGATGGGTCAGAACACCACTGCATACTTGTGTGTCTGTGAGGGGCTCAGCCAAGGGGGACTGGTGACCTGGACACCGTCTCCAGCTGTGAAAAGCTCTACAAGTGGGAGAATTTGAAAACCAGAGACACCCAGCTCCACTGATGTTTAGCTGAGACCTGGACACTCGAGTATCCTGGAGCTTTCCAAAGCAGCCCTCTTGGAGCTGCAAGCTCTGGCAGGACGCTGGGTAAATGCTGTTCAGGAGCTGTGGCAGCCTATGCCTCCGAAAGGAAAGCAAGGCCTAATGATATTTTACTCCTCAGCTGCTAATTAAAATGCTGGTGTTTAGAGACTTAGACCTCCAATCCAATCAATCACTTAAAATCTTGGACTTAATTTTTTTGCATAATTAATCTTTCTGTAATTAAACTCACCCTCAGGGTATGTTGTCCAGCTAGAGCACCAGAGGAACCAGGCTTTTACGGGTGGAATACATCTTACCTGAGTTCAGATGTCACCTGGCTTCCCTCTGGAATAGACACAGCCACTGGGGGGTGACCCAAGTCCACCCTGAATGCTTATTTAAAAGTTTGGCTAGATGAGGCTACAGGTGCTGGTTTCTTCCTGTTGATGATGAGTCCCTAAATGACTTGTTTGGATTAAGCACTACATTTTTTAGCAGCCAAATTTACAGGAGAGAGATTCTTTACCTTCCTCCATTTTAATTAATCAAAAAGCATGGGAAAGTACTGATCAGAAAATGAGTGGTAATGACTCAGAGCTGGCAGGTGAGTAATACAAATAAACTTTCAAATTGCTAAGAAGCACATATCCTTGAGGGGTATAAATGAAATATGCCAACATCTTCCCAGTAGTGACAGATCAGAGCAAATGTGTGATCCAAACCCCTGGGAAGAGTACTCTGTCCTGTATTACGTCTCTGCTGCCCACGGCAGAAGCCTACAAAATAACACAGTAATTAAAAAAAATTATTTGAAATATGTTGCTTGAAGATTTTACTTTCAATATTTTGGTTTTCCTGGAAATAATTGACAGTGCCAAGATCACTAAAGGAAAAGGAGTGGGCAGTTTAAAATTGGTTGAAATTTGGCCTCTGGACTAGATGAGCTCATGAGCTACAGGCTTACCTTGGGCAGTCTGTACTTTTCTCTCAGGTGAACCCTCAGAACAGCTCGCTCTGCTTTTTTCTGCGCAAATGCTGCATCTCTTTCCATCCTGGAAATCAGAAAAAATGTTCCTTCAAGATGCTAATAAAAACAATCTTTTGAACTAAACCAGTTGCTTGGCTGCAAAAAGCTACGCATGGGAGTTATTGCCCAAGATAAGTAACTTGTCCAAAGGCAGAAAAGGAGCAATAGCAATAAAGTGATGCCAAGGGGCCACACTTCCTGTGCTTCTGTTACCTGTGAATTTTCCTGGTCTTTCTTTGTGCATTATTTGTTTCATAAGGGCAATGAATTCTGAAGCTTCCTTGTATGGAAGAGCACTGACTTAATCAGTGATTTTATAAAATTTTTCTTAGATTTAAGAACTGGTCTGCACCTTTTTTTTTTTTTTTTTTTTTTTTTTTTTTTTTTTTTTAGATTACGTACGCATTTATTTGCGAAATGTGTCTCCTCAAAGATTTTTGGTAACATGTTTCAGTATAGGTATTTTGGCACATAAAAGCTACTTCCAAATTAAATATTAATGAGTGTTTGGATTTTTCTCCCTCTAAGAACAAAACCGCCACAAACAAATCTAAAATCTGAGAAGTTCCCAAAGCCTGGTTGGTTACCGGTGCTAAACTGCCTGAGCACAAGTTCAGCAGGGCATATTTACTCATTTGGTCTCCACTCCCACACAGCTGAGCACTGGGGCCCTGAAACAGGAGCATGCTCTGCCCATGTCAGAGCTTTCTGACACAGCACCACATCTCATCCAGAGATGATCTTTTCTCTTAGAGTTTCTAACTGTCCTGTGGGGGTATTCCTGCTCTGCTTCCTCGGTGCAGCTCGGCAGGGAAAGGACACGTGCCCCACTTAAAAACAGTACAGAAGTAATTCTTTTCCCAGGCATTTCCCTATCCCAGGAATCCTGTGTTTCTTTGTAGTCTCCCTGAAGCAGCTTCCTGCCAGCAGGTGGTCATTTCTCTTTTAGATATCACTTGACAAAAGACAGAGCAAAACATTCTGTGCCTTTTTTCCAGACCAAATGAGACCTCTTTAGGGCTTCCTGATTGAAATGTCTGATGCTAAATACAGACCTGGATACCTCAAATTCCATCAGTCATTAACCTGGCACCTATAATCATCTTACAAGAAGGATTTACACAACCATTATGTAATTGACCATTAGAGGAACAGATGCATTTGAGATTTAAAAGTCAATCGTTTTATTTATAATTATGCATGGTTTGAACTCCTACACACCCCAAGTCTTCCATTTTACTTGTTTTCATAAACACAGGAAGTGATAAAGATTGTCTTTACAGACAAAATTGAGACTTAATTGGTTTTAAAGTTCTGCTTTATTTAGTAGATTTTAGGAAAAAAAACCTTAAACCTTTGCTCAAGATAAGAGAGCACTCAGTACTTTTTCAGGTCTGCCACAATAAATGTGGACAATGAAATATTACATATTGAAAGTGTACTCCATGTGGAGTTCTAGAACAAATCATACACATTAGAGAATTAAATCCTGCACTACAAGCATCTTGGAAAATGTTTCTAGATAAAGTAACATCACCTAGGAATGAGTCCAGCATATCAAGCTGTGGATGGACATAGCAGGAAAGCATAGGAGAGAGTTACAAGAGGGGGGGCAGGGGGGGGGCGGGAAGAGGGAATGTAATATTTTACCATTTCCAGCTGAGGAACTTTTATTTTGGAAAGTCTTTCTAGCAGAGATTCATCTACTTTTTAAAAAAATAGTGAAGAGCAGCATGTTAGGCTTTTTCTTGGGTTATTTTCATTTGCACAAAGTTACCAAGAATCACCCCCGTATTCATAATAAGGGAACAGGTACTCACTTCTCTTCAACCATTTGCTTTTGATATTCCTCATACTCCTCTCTGGTCATTCCTGCAGCTGCTGCTGGATCAGAAGGAGTGCTTTCTTCTTTGCTTTCGTCCCCTCCACCTCCAAGTCCCAAATTCTTTACCTGGTTGCTCAACATACTTTTCATTAGAAAGGCCATCTTCTCAAAAAAAGGAAAAAAAGCAAAAAAAAAAAAAAAAAAAAAAAAAAAAACCAAAACAAACAAAACAAAACAAAAAAGGAGCTATAAGAAAACAACTCCAAGAAAGCCAAACAGAAAATGTTTTCAAACACAACAGTTGTAAGCGAGAGAGTTTCTACGGCCACATCAGCTCTTCAAGGGCACAATGCTAGTGAAACGTGAATGCCAAAACCAGTTTGTCAGCCATAATCTGGATTAAAGAAAGAACTCCTTAATATATAGAGGCAGATGGTTCAGATTACTCAAAAAAAAATCATTAGATGCAACTACCTACTTTTTCTATTAATACTTTAAGCTAATTGTACACATACACACACAAAAATCAATTGTAGTGTGCAATAGCATTTTGACATCTTCAGTCTTGAAGTTTGATCTCACTTTCACAGAGATCACAACATTCCCTGGATCTGAAGTTAAAACCCGTTTGACTCAATAGCCATAATAAAACAGCAAAATTCAGGCTACTGAGCAGAAACCCCTCAGATTTGAGATTTGAAAACTTGAATTCTTCATTAAGCAAAACCCCTTATTCTTTTTATCCATGCATATTTTATCCCACTGGACAGAAATATTTTGTGTGGTTTTTCTTCAGCCCCTCTTCATACGGCTGGTTTATCTTGCAGATGAATGAGGCATCACTGTTATGTTTACTTTATTTCAAGAAAGTAACCCCAAAGAAAGCAAGTCAGATCTTCCTAGTGTACTTTCTTCTGGGTTTCTGTCTGCTCTTCCCCAGGCTGTCTCCATCTAGACTTCTGCTTTGGTGCTGCATAAAACACCTGCTGTTTGTAATCCTAACTGCTGACGAAGGATGAATAAATCTGAATCTGTATGCCAGAAAACAGTATGGATACCTTTTGGGTCTAGATTGTTTCTGTTGGCCCTCATCTTTCTAACCTTTACCCTCACCAGCTCTACTCAGGGGAGGATTTCCAGGATCTGCTACCTAGGTCATAGACTGTTTTGAGAAAGAGAATCACCTGCTAGGTTTCCAAAGTTCATGAGTTTGGGTTTTGAGCATTTATCCTACTGCGATGACTGCATGTGCCTTAATGCAGCATTCTGGAATTTTGATTATCTAAATGGTTCTCCCAGCACTCTCATAATTTCGATGAGAACTGAGAGATGGGAGGATTCCAATTTGCCTAATGCCTTAATCTATATTACAGACTTTCTAATTAAAGCAGACCTATTACTATTAAAAAAAATTAGATCAAAACCAAAACCAAAACACCACAAAAAAAACCCCCCAAACAAACAAAAAAACCCCCAAAAAACCCCAAAACCAAACCAAACCAAACCAAACCAAACCAAAAAACCCCAAACCAGAACAACAAGGAAAACAAACAAACACCATAGGGCATTTTGAAATCCTGGATTATTAGTGACTAAACAAGAAACTCTTTCTTTTTGAAACTATCACTCAGAATTGTGAATTCCAAGCAACAACTACTTCATCTTTATTTAAAATTTTCATAGCTGGAACTTTGTAAACACTGATTTTTCCAGTGTTAGGTCTCAAGGCTCTTCTCCAAGTGTATTGAAAGTGGTACCTGTTAAGCTTTGTGCTGTTGGTCTTTACTGAAAAGAAGGTTCCCTGACTTTGCTGTAGGCTTTGATCCCTCTAGAAATGTTTCTAACATAATTTTGTGCCTAGAACTGATGCTTTCACAGGATTGAGAAAGGTGAGGACTGGCTTGGGGAGAGACTGCTGAGAGGTCTTGCCCTCCAGCTCTCAACCTTACAATCAGCAAAAAGCTTTCCCATGTTAATTTTGAGATCAAAGATAACAAAAAGGGCTTTAAAAGTTACTGGGCCTATTGGCACTGAAGCTGCTGAGAAACACAGGAGAGACTGGTGAAAAAAGGCACAGCTCACCCCAGAGTAATTCTGTCCCAGGCAGTTGCTCTATTGCAGTTTAGAAACTTACTGCTTTTTGTTGATGACAGCAACCCCAGACTTCATGAGAACATACAAAACAGCAGCTAATTAAGTACACATGCTGTCACTTCCTTTGCTTTAGATCTATGGCTTTTCCTTCTAGTTTAAGTGAAATCAAAATTAAAGACTCCATTCCTGTTTTATCTGATGAAAGTGGGTGATATATAAAAGCCTGTGTTCCACACCCAAGGAACACACAGATCTCTAACCCCAGCATAGAATTCAGTCTTGAAACAGGAAAATTCCAGAGGCCAGCCCAAAAATGACATCCAAAATCCCAATCTTTTCTAGAGTCTTTGTTCCTATCAGTCAGATAATGCAAAAATACTAAGGTGTTCTTGAAAGAACCTGGACTCTGTCCCCTGCTTCATCCCTCTACCAAGAGGATTGTAGCCTTTTCTAGTAGCTGAACCATCAGAAAGAAGTGTTTTAGGGTTTTGTCAGCTAGAATGGGTTCCATTCAAGACTCCTGTCCTCCACTTGCTAAAAAACTTGCTCCTGGCTGGGGAAAAGTCACAGAGGGAATTCAGACGCAAAATGCCATTAACTCCCCAGTGTTAGGTAGAACTAAACCCAGATCTGTAAGTGTTCTGACTCTGAACTGAGCGTAATGAATGCTTCAAATACTTGCTTAGATTTCATGCACATGTACCAAATGAAAAGAAAAAGGCTTACTAAAAATATGCACCTTTATTCAAATAAGGTTATCTCTGAACTCCAAGTATCAATTTACATCAGTCAGAAACAAACATGAAACTGTCAACTGTTTGAATTTAAAATAATAAAAAGAAAAATGTTGACATTTTTTGGTGTTACAGTCATCAATCATTGAGAAAGGTCAGATTTTCTTCCCACAGAAGTTGCAAACCACAGCAATTAATTTACAAACCATAAACCAGGTCATTTACAAACCATATTGTGCATTTGACTTGTGAAATATTCAGGGGTGACCATGTGTTTAATAAACCCCCACCAGTACAATCCCATTATTTTGTCATTGCCAAATACTTGCACTTATCCACAATTCAAATAGAACTTGTTCTCCCTAATACTGTCCAACTGCACTCTGCATCTTTTCCTCCTAGCTGTGAAATCTTACTGGATAAGAATCAAACACATTGTCACTGCTGAAAGACACCTAGCAGGAGGCTACATTGACTGAAAAATATTCTTACAATCCTAATTTGTTGCTATTACTTCAAGAACAGACAGGATGAAATTTGAGCTGGGCAGCTGGGAGTTTTCTATTGATCCAGTGAATTATGGAAGCTCCAAGGGGAGACAGCTGTGAGATGAATCATGAAGCAAAGTCCCCAGTTTTCTGGTGTTCCATATTAGACCTTCTGTTCCCTGCTGCAGAAGTTTTCTCATTGCATGTGGGAGCCATGTCTGACCCAGCAGCCTCCTCCTGAAAACGGAAGGCTCCAAGCTTCCTTCTAGACATGGCCCCCAAGCTGCTCTTCTTTCTAAACAAACAAACAGAAGTAGGGGCTGCTCCAGCTTTAAATCAAAGGAATGAGTGGGTAAATTCACAGTAACAAAATCCAGGCTCATTCCAATGGACACACCAGAACTGCTCCTCATTCTGCCAGATATGTATCAAAATACTTTCTGCATAAGGGGTTTTGCAAAGCCTGCTGTGAGAGGAGCTCTGTTTGGATGTTGCGCTGATGCAAGAAGGTCTGCAACTGAAAGGAAACACCACTGTACAATTTCAGAACCATTAAGAAAATATAGTAAGTTTCATTACAAGAGTCCGGGTTGTAATAGCTTAGACTCAAGGCACCTGGAAATATTTGCTGGTGTTGAAAGAACTGAAGAGATAAATTCCAGTGGGTTATTCTGCTTTATCTGAAAAGTTGTTTATTCATTGATTAGCCTGAGGAAGTAGTTTCTCTCATCAGTACAGCAAAATCTGCTCAAATTTAGAAATGAATCTATAAAGCTATACCACTTGGAGTATCCTCCATACTGCAGATGTGTTAATTGGTGTGTAGCCAGTGTCATTTTCTTAGTATAGCACAGACATTCGCTTTTTGGACACTGTACTTAAAGTAACAAAATATATTGCATAGATTTATCATTTCTCCAAACTGACAGGCACAATACTGAAGTGTTCTTCATTACAGTGAATTTGGCAGCACGTGTTGCACTCCAAGGGAGCAGACTGCAGAAATGCAATAGGAGTAGTCATATTACAGATCATTCTTTGCAGATTCAGATAAACAAATTAACAGTTCTAAGTGAAATATCCTGATGCATTTGTGTATTTTATAGAACTTAGGAAACCACAGAAATACTTATTCTAATTCTACATACAACTCAAGGACAAAGTTACCACAGATATGTAAACAAGGCAAAATTAATTAATTTCACATTCCTAAGTTGGGCCCTCTGCTTTCTTTCTTTCTTTCCTGAAGCAAATGTTCACTTGATAAGCAGTATCAAAATCACATATTCAGTCTTATGCTTTTGATATCCAAACAGGAATTGACACAAAACACTGGTTCTACAGATTAACAAACATGTCCAAAGCAAGTTTGTGAAGAAATGGGTTAACACTCAATAGCTGCAGTTTACAATACTCACCAAGTCAAGATTTAAACCAAAGCATCTGTACTTGATACGTGAAAGACACAAGACAGCTTTAGAAAAGTAAAGACAAATTCACACACTAAATATATCCTTAATCAGACTGGAAGATGGATAAAACAATCACCTTTGTTGGGAAAGTTCCACAAATCTCCCTAAAAAATTACAGACTTGAAACCATGAAAAAAGAAATCAGCCCCACAATGTACTTGAAGAAACTACTTCATCACATTTTTTCTCACTGCCCAAAATCAAACTGCAAAACAGGGAGAAAAGCCTTTCTTTGCATGTTGTGTATAATTGTTTTTTTACATCAAGTATCAAGAGTCAGGGTCTTAAAGGCCTGTCTTTGTGTCCACATTTTAAAAAGTGTTTAAGTAAGAATTAACTAAAATATTCTTATACATTTAAATCCAAGTGGTAAACAAATAAAATGTTTATAATAAATTTTTACCCACCAAAAAACCCCAAACTCCACAGAAGAACGGTTCTTTGAGGTCTGGGATTTTTTAGCTTCTTTTTATTTTTTTTTTTTTTTTTTAACTGCTATGTCAGGACACTTAGTAGCAAGTTTTCTGCACAAATCATCCATCTGCAATTCACACTCTGAACAAACACCAAGCCTGGGTGCTTCAACTCTTCCTCTGGAATCTTAACAAAAGCAGAGGACTGGGGAGTTTGCCTTTCAGTATTTATGAAAAAGGGTGCACAGTCTTACCCCATCCAGCATTTGCTCCCTGTTTTTAGCATCAACACTTGAAATGGGACCTCATTTTATTTAACAAAATTCAATAATTTATAATATTGAAGTATATCCAACACTACAATTTCCCTCATTTACAGAAGTGTAGAATTTTTTCTGTGCATACAGACTGGTGTTATGTACACACAAACGGAACAGGTCATCAAAAGAACTTTTTGGCTGCTGCTTCTTGTTGGCTCCTGAAAGAAAAGGCAGAAAGTAATTCTTCAAGTCTTTTTAATTTGAAACGAGCTAACTGCTTTAAATTTTCATTTATTTGAAGATTAGGAAATTCCATTCCTTATTAATAAAGACTTAGAGAAAATATAAATCATATCACAAAAGCATAATATATTTTTTTCTCTTCACAAAGACACACAAAAGGAAAAAAAACCCAAACAACCCCATGTGAACAAACAAACTGACTTTTAAAATACTCTTGAACATTTTCTGAAGCTTCTCAGTTTCTGATTTGCCTAAATATCAGGGAAAGAATTGACTTTAAGTGGGATTTCCTTTTGCCCTCTGGCACAGATCATTACTTTTCTGTGGATCAACCACATCCAGGTGTTGGAATTAAAAACGCATCACAAAGAACTGCAGGGGACCAGCTCCTTGTTTGTCTTGGAAATCATCATTCCAGCTCATGGCAAAAACACTACCAAGCATGGAGGTTGTCCTTTTCATCAATGTGAATAGAACTTCAATATTATGACATCACAAGGAGGGGGAGGAGAAGAGAAAGACCATCCCAATGAAAAAAAGAAAAAGAGAAAAAAAGAAAAAGAAAAAGAAAAAGACATAGTAGTCAGGTTGAACCAGGTCAGGTTCCTACTTGATACATGGTGGGTGAATGGGGATAGAATAAACCAAACTTCATTATGATAATTCAGCATTTTCAGTGGGTTCTGGAACAGTGGTAAATTCTGCATTCTCAGAGGTTTTGAAGGCCTGACCAGTTTAAATCCCAAGTGACCCTATCTGAATTCAGCGTGGACCCCGTTTGGAGCGGAAGATTAAACTGGAGACCTCCCAAGGTCTCTTCCAATCTGAATGATTCCTTGTTTTAACAAGATTAACACAATGATACCATTCCAATGACATTATCAGTCAGCAGTTCTAAAACTATTTGCCCTGCTGTCTTTAAGCCACACCAGACTTACCTATACATTACATAACCAATGAATAACACAGTTTGCACTGCCACAAATATGAAGAAATGCATTGTAGATAAGCAGGATGGGAATGGTGGCAACTCTGGACACTTCTGTTTCTCACTGGATGGCTAAAAACCAAGAAAAGAGCAAACAAGACATCCCATCAAAAGACTTACAAAACAAGGGCTTTGCAATTGTTTTGCAATTGCAAAACAGAAGATGGAGAGAAACTACAGTACTCTGAAAAAATAATCTTACTACTCATCTCACTCTCCCCTCCCGCCTCTACATTTCTCAGACAAATTGCCTGATGTTAAATTGAGGTTTACGTGGGAAAGAATACATAAATATGGTAAATTAATCAAGGACCTTCTACAGATCATAAGCTAATTCAGCTTAACTGCTACCTAGGCTAGACTAAGGTACTGCTGAATGTGAACACAGTCATTTTTTTTTGCATTAAGAAGCCTTAAGGAGAGCCTGCCTGAGTTTTCCCTGATTAAAGCTCTCCCTTGTGTGCAGAAGCACCACAGAATCTCCTCTGTATAGAGCTGTTAGGTAGGGGGAAAACACACACCAAAAAACAAGCACCTAGAAAACCTAATTGCTTGACCTTGTTTCCACAGGAAATTAGACTAAAAATCATGCTCTTTGTGCAAAACTTCTCATCAAGACCCAGATCATGCAGTTAGGTCAAGGCAGCATAGTTTTAGTGAAGCAGCTTAATAAAGGATTAATTGCTCCCTAAATTGCATACTGGCTCTCCCTAGCTTTTCACTAAGAGCCAGAGAAAGCCGTATTACACTTACACTTACACTCCCAGCACATAAATTACCGTGTTGCGTTGCACTAAGTGCTCTATGTCCCTCTTCACTACGTGGAGGTGTTCTTTGATGTCATTGAAGTGCTGGGTTGTTTCGTAGACTCCTGCAGAGCCAGGGTGCTGAGCCCCACTGATGGATCTCAGAGCATCAGTCACAGAACTTCTGAAACAAGACAAATAACAAACCAGCTTTCATCACACACCAGCTTTTCTATAAAACAGCAGCTGTTCTGGACAGCTTTTAGCTCATTAGAATTAGGCTGAAATACATAATTGCACCAAAAGGCAGCAAATTTTACCAGCTCTCAAGAATACCTCTCAAGAAATAATCCTTTAGTCAAGCTACTATTTTTAAAAATCGTTCATTGTGCAGACAGTTGCCATTTGTAGAGTGCCCCATCTCTCAGTCACGCTGAGAATAAGAACTAGCAAATATTCTGTTGCCAGACATCTGCTTTGCCTGCCTGACTGCTGAGGGCTGTAGAACAAGAGTTCTGTCTGAGGCGCTGGCCAGGGCTTTAGGATCAGCAGAGTTTGCAATCTTTGTAGAAACCCAAAAGCTATTTGAAAAATAAATAAATAAATAAATAAAATCAGTCATGTAAGAAATAAAAACAAGGAAGAGGCTTTAGGGATAAGAAAAGATTTAGATACATCCTTGTTTCGTGATTACCATTTATATGAGGAACTCAATTCCCATATGCGTTGTCAAAATACTTAATATTATCTTATTGTGAATTCATTTTCCTTCTACAACAAATGAAATTAAATCCAGAAAAAGTTGAGGTTTCATAACTAATTTGGTTTGAAGTAAACTAGTCAATGAAAGAAAAAACCTTAATCTCTAATCAATACGTTTATATAATTTTCCCCTACTGTGCTGTTTCTTTTGAGTTGCAAAGAGGATTATTCTACAGCTAAAATATTTATCATGTGAATGATAATCTCTTCATTATTAACAGAATAGACAATCAAAATGTATGCCTTTGGATTTCTTTTTAATTTACTTAAAACTTTCCGTTTGGTCGAGATGGAAGCATACTTCAATGCTTTCATGGAGTACTCCTAACTCTCTGTAGAATGGTCAGCAATTTTTTCATTTACCTGGACTTGCAATTGTAATGATAATTTTAGTTATAATGATAATTTTAGTTATAATGATAACTTTAGAAGTAGATTTCTCACTGGAAGGTTTTACCTTAAATAGCCTGTCATGCCCACTGCCTCATAACCACTGACAGTAATTCTGTCTTTCCACACACCTCACAGTGTTATAACACAAGTGGGACACTCGCTTGGTTCTTCTCCCTCCTCACAGAACCGTCTCTATATAATGAACAGAAATCTGCACACCCACCTTCCCCCAGACTAATCCAGACTTTGTTAAAAGCAAAATAACTTCCCTTAATAGACACGCCTGTGTCAAATTGAATTTATATTGACTTTTGCACTAATAACACCCTGCTGATAGTTTCTATTGTAGGAACATGCAAGATTCTTCTGTAATCAGGTGATTAAGAAATCCACAATCTTGCCAAGAAAATTACTTGGCTCCTAAGTCCTTTTCCTGCGGGATGACAAGCAATGCACAGAGGGGCTGTTTATTTCTCTCTCTAAATAAAGCATTTCTTTAATCTAAGAAAAGTATTAAGATGATGTTACGCAAACTGTGAGCTGGTAAGTAGTCACTAAAAGGGCAGAATGCCAATGTTAACAAGAAAATCTAATTTGCTCGCAAGGTATAAAGATTTGTCAAGAATATTAACATAAAAGCTTCTGTGGAAGAACAAGTGCAAAAATGGAAGCACTCTAATCTTCATTCTACAAAAAACTGACCTACTTAGATAAATCACAGGAGCTGCCCTTAAACTAATATGGGGGTGGGGGAAGCACAACTGAAGGAATTGTTTTTCTCCTTTTTTTTTTTAAATACAAGGTAAGTAATGTTATGTTTTAGCTCCTGCAAATGAAGGGCTAAACCAGCTTAAAGCCATTCCTGATTAAGTCAGCAACAGTAAAACATCTTAAAAGAAGTATTGAGACACTCCCATCAAACACAAGCATCTTCACAAATCTATTTTAGCAGTATAGCACATTCAAGATAAGGGATTTACTTCATTGTTTTTAAAGGGGCTAAACTTAGCTGTTGAATTTTATTATAAAAATAATGGAATTTCATTATAAAAAAGAGACAAATTAGGGCACTTAGCAATCCTTGGGGCATGAACTGACTTTATTACAGAAATTAAATATATGCAGGGAGTCTTCACTAAGGAACTGACACAAACGTAAAGTTTGTCAATACTGTCTCACTGAAATAATACAGAGGATTTAAACGGAAATCATAAAATTCAAACCACTCCCATAATATTCGGAAGGTGTTTACCTTATTTCTTTTACTTGTCTAATGACCTCTTCTTGGGTTTTCACAACTGTCTCTATCTCTTGCTGGGAAACCTGGTAGGGGCAGGGGGAAAAAAAGATCAACATATCTTGGAAAAAACAAATGGATCCCACTGCTGAAATGAGGCTGGGTTCTGAATCACCATGGGTTTTATTTACCTGTCCCTGCTGACCTGGAGACCCAGCTCCTCTTTTGGCAATCTCTTCTGTGACTGCAGAGACGTATTTCCTCTGCTCGTCTAGAATCATGTCCAGCTGTCTGTTAAGCTGTTTGATTTCCAGATGAATTCGATTCTGCCCCTCAAAGATTTGCCTCAGTTCACGATCACTCACAGTTTCAAAAACATCATCTGCTGCTAAGAAAAAACACAGGGGCTTTTTACACGTGTGCACATTCCTCACAAGTTGCATTGGATCATTCTTCTTGCTCCCTTAACATATTCACATCCATCTACCTTCTCCTACAACTTCACCATCCCAATGTCCAAAAGACTCTGTGGCAAAGGGATTATTTCATATCAAAGAAAGGCTGAACCATATCTCAAAAATGCATAATGGGACCTTTAGAACATAATGTCATAATGTATCACTATGCAATAAAGATGACAATTTTACATTGAAATTTCACCTCTAGATGCCCAAAGTATATTCCCAGTGTATTTGCAGTCACATACAGCTATTATACATACAGAAGTAACAAATGGCTTCCATTATATTTTCAAATAATTGGGTTCTTGTCTGTCCAGCATTAGGCAAGCATTAAAAAGTTTTTCCATGTTAAGAACATGTTCCAAGATATGCACTAGCCCACCTTTAAAAAAGTTTTCTATGAATATACAGAAACAGACCAAAAAGATGTCCTTTAAATAATGAAAAAGGCCACGCTGTCTTAATCACCACCTTACAGAAATGCATGACCTCCTCTCCCTTCTGTTGTTCATAATTCCCACCATGTTTCCAGTCATTCATTTTGTTCTCAATACAGGCACACCACCAGGATAACTTTAGAAACAGGAAACAAATTACAGTAAAGACTTGAAAATAATGTAAGTAACATCAGTGGGAGCTTAGCAAGATCAGCCAGAGTATCCCTAGTTCGGAATATCCTGGAAAACAAATGTTTTCCTGGACAACTGAAAAATAGCTCAAATAACTTGCCTGGCTGTCCTTGCACATCAGGATGTTCCCTTTGAAATTCTTCCTTCTTCTTATCCAATTCTTGCTGAAAGTGTTCAAACTGTTCTTGATACTTCTCTTTATCTTTCTGAGGGATTTCTGCATCTGGTGTTGGCTTTAAAACATTATCAGAGGGAAGGGCACGTGTGAGATTTTTTCATGTTCTCCCCCACTCTCAACACAACTGACTCTCCTGGTCAGATTTCAGATGTGAACACCTAACAAAATGACTGCAGCACATTCATACATTTAGCTGAAGTGAAAAATTACACATTCCCATGTAGATCAAATAGAAAATTTTCCCAATAGAAAATTAAAACAAGTTTAACAAGGATAAATGCTGTTTAGCAGTACGGAATCATCCTAGAAGTAGGGAAAGTTGAAAGTGAGAACAGAAATTGGCCCACTTCCAAAAGAAAATCTACTTTATAATACTTCACGGTTTGATTTAACATCATGAGTTTTGTTGCTTCACTGGTGCTTCCAGAATTCTGGTCTTGAGAATATTAATGACAATATTACTGAAACGTTACAATACTAGTTTAATTTTTCTAAAGCACGTGACAGCACAGCCACATGCCGAAATTGTGAAACAGGAATGCCATGTGTGACTTAAGAGGAAATACCACAATTTGGTGCTGCACATACAATAATATGTACAATACAATATTTTACTAATCATGCATAAAAATTCTTACTGCTTCCTTCCCAGGTTCAGTCAGCTGGAAGGTCAGAAATGACAGCACATCATGGTCATCTGTATTCGACAAACAAAAAAAAACCACCTTACAAATGTGTCTAACTCCCAAGCCAACCTCCCACTTGCAAAGGATCTTCAAAAAACAGCATCCTCACAAGAGGATGTGCAGTGGGGAATGAGACTATACAGGGGCTTTGTCAGAAAAAAATGAAAATTCTTTAGCTGGAGCAAGGAAAAGTCCAAAGCATGTAAGTAATTTGGGACTGCAAGAGGGTTCATTACATCATCATGGCCAAAAATTGGTATAATGGATCAACACGAGTAGTAAAAACCCAACCACCCAACCAATCAACCTTTCTTGCAAGCCTTACAAGTCCCCACAGCATTTGCCATAATTTTTAACATTTTCTACCTGCAAGTGCCCCTGTGGCTGCAGATATTCCAAAATACCCTTGTGATGGCAACACCATATCTTCCACTTTGGCACAAAACTCATAGTCCTCTTTATCCGGAGTAAAGCCATTATTAATTAATACCTAAAAGGACAAACAGTTATGATTTTCACCACATTTTTGTGTTAATTGTTTTGTCAGTTCGCAGTAATGCTCACAAAATACAACTTTTTTGGGTAACTCAGCTCATACCGGAAACAAAAAACTATTTATTTTTTGAAAGAAACATTTTACCAACATTTTACATAAGCATTCTATTTGCAAAAGTCCACATCCTAAGAAGGTTCTGGGCAACACAGAACTGATCTACACCAGTCATCCCTTGCAGTTCTGATTCAAAGCTTAAGGAGATTCTGCAGATGCATCCCCAGAGAAAGAGAGAACTGCTAAGTTTAGCAGCCACATCTGGGACAGAGGAGTTCCCAGAGGAGGCATCAGGGCCCAGGTGAGAATAGAGCAGCCTTGGAGGCTGAAGTTTAACTTTCATTCAGGAGTGACAGGCAGCTTTTCCCATTACAACATGGTACAAGGTCTGCCCTCTTCTAGGTGCAGTCATGTTTACTTTTAGAGAAACTTCTACTACAAAATGATAGCTCTGCACTTTATGGCTGCTACCTGTGAATATATCAACAGCACCTTTCCAGAAGAGATCAGGTGCCAACAAACACACACTCTGTAGCTTTCACAACCTGGCACCACACAAGTATTTTTCTCTCCTTACCTAGAGGGAATTCACAATCAGCTAGTATTTAGAAAAGCCTTGAAGACCCCCTTATACCAGTGGGTTTTAGTCTTTAGTCTTGAAAGCCCTACTATTTCTTGGAGGTGAGAAGCCCCCACTAGAAAATTTAAATCTACTGTTGAATAGTTTTAGGTTTTTAGTCACATTTCAAGAACCTCTGGTACAAAAATCAGCTATAAACCCCTCTGCAACTCTTAGATTAGCTTAAGAAATACCAAGCTCAGGAGCAGCTCGATCACCTGTAGCTTAAACAGATCCTGACTTTGGGACACCTCTCCAGGCAAGTCCAGAGCAACAGAAGGGTTTGAGCACATCATGAGTGTGTTTGCACAACTGCCTCCTAAGTCACATTAGAAAAATCAGCAATACCTGCATTCTAATGCAGCCAAAACGCTGGAACTGACATATTTGTTGCAACTCTGCGAAAACCCAGTTTCACATTTAAGAAGCTGAGAAAAACAATTCTGTTATTTGAGACTCACAGTCAGTGTTTTTTGGTAGTAGGTGATCTTGACTCGCACAGGATAGGGCTTGTTCCGAAAGTCCCTCTGACAGGATGCCAGGGCTTGCGTGGATCCATCGCTGTGCAAAAAGAGAACATCAATAAAACTCTGTGTTATCATTCATCAGCTGGGACAAAAAAGTGTCTGACTCTCACTAAGCAACCTCATCACAATTTTTCAATCTGCAAGAGCTTTTCTAGGCTGCTCTGCAATTGCAGTGAGCTTTCTGCAGGGATCTCCAGTACTGCATGCTGTACTCAGGACACAATCCAGAGGGAACGCAGCAGTGGGGAACTCTGTTTTCTGAGATACATCCTAAGACACAATTTTCAGACATATTCCTGCACCCAGGAACCTAGATGGAAATAAGCTGCAGTGACTGCACCAACTGAGCTAGACACCTCTCCTCTCCGAAATCCAAAAAGGTGTCCACTGTGCTGCTGATAAATAATCAGAAATCAAAATGAATCCAACTAATTTAACAGCAATTTGCTTTCAGTTAGTCACTTCTGCCAATTATTAGCTGTGTGTGGAGGACCCCCATAAGCAATAGTCTGGACTGTACCTGTATTCATCTGAGTTCATCCATCCCAAAGAGCATATGCCAATAAAATATCCATCAGTTGCCAATTTCTCTGCTGTTACTGCCAAAGCAGTGTTTTAACAAATAAAAACCCTCAAATGTAAAGGAAACAACAAAGTTTTGTATGAAAGAAGCTTTATAATGCTTCTCAAAGGGTTTCATGGAACAATTCATCATTCAAAAGCAAGCATTCAGCAATAAAGCTGAAAATAAACTTACTTCTGATGGTCATACAGCAGCTTTCCATTGTTGCCTACAACAATCACTCCGGGATTGTTTTTCTAGGGAAAGAAATGGCACACAAATGGATTAGTTTAATTTGAAGGGAAATATCAGCTACATCTCTGAAAGCCTTCTGCTAAAATCAGTCTAAAATGTCTAAAAGCAAGCCAAAGTTGTGCAGGGAAAGCAAAAGCACCCAAGCAGACCTACTACGCATTGTTTAAGTTTCAGGATCGTTCTGGACTGGAAAATTAAGAATTGAATACAGCAACTGTCATCCTCATCAAGCTACAAAATCTTTGCTGCTGAGCTGCCACAAAGCAGATTTCTCCCAAGAAAAAGAGCATCTCTGAATACACGTATAGAAATTGGTGTTTCCAGTGGAAGGGAAACGTGACTATTTTATTTTAGCCCTTTGAAGTGAAAGAGGGGAAGAGTAAGAAAACAACATCCTAGTTTCTTCCACAAGAGACAGGAAATTAATTTGTCATCTTTGCTGTAAGAGTTTCCTTCCAACCAACCTTCCCATCATTGTCAAACGAATCGAAGAAAATTCCAACACCGTTCCATTTATCAGCTGCCCCGAAAACAGGACCTTCCAAGCCTTGCTCTTCTGTAAACCAGATTGCCTATGAAGAAAGCAAAAAGTCATACGTCAAGATTCACTTTTAAAGCACATTTGTTTTTCTCAGTTACATTAAACTGCTCCTACCAATCCATCAGCTCCAATGCGGCCTCTTCCTGTAACTCGAAAGGTCACTTCCACTTCCCAATATTCAAATATTGATTTGTTTTTTGTCCACACTGAGCCCTTCTGGCTTTTCAAGGAGGTTGTTATACGGATCTGATCTGCACTTGGGATGGCATCTATAAAGAAAACAAGATGTTCTAACTTTCTGCTTAGCAGTATAAAAGAACAACAGGCATACATTCAGAGAGAGATTCATTTGCCTGCATTAAATAACATTACTTTTAGGGATTATTTTCTTGAAAAAGAAGGGGGGAAAAACTCATCTAGAGACAGTTGCCTTCATGTCACTTGCATCATAACGTCAAGTAATAAAAAAGGTACATTTGAGAATTAAGCAGTAGCAACTAAGTTAAAGTCTGACAAAAACCAAAACCACAGCAGAAGTTACTGCAGACAAACTGTGAAGATGGAACTGTAAATGTCAACACCTTTCACAACGGGGGGACACTCAGGAAAGGCAACGAGCCTTTTGGAGCACCACGGAACCCTTAACCCAGAGCGCACAGAAACAAACGTTGTTCCACGAAGTCCTATTTGCATTTCGAGCTTTAAGACGCCGAAACCCAGCGGTTTGTGTGGCAGCCGGGCCCGGGCCGAGATGGAGCGCGGCAGCAGTGACACATCAGCACTTCCCGGCAGCGCCACGAATGCCCTCCCCGGGCCCGCGGCCGCCGCACCAGGAGCCCATAGGGCCATGGATGCCTTTGTACCTGCGGGCAGGCCCGGGCACCTTGTCGCCACCGCAGCATGTCCCCTGCGCCTCCGGTGCCACGTGGAGCCCGAGGGCACGGCCGGCACCCACGGCCAACTTCGCCCGCGGCTTCTCCCCGAGACCCCGCGTCCCCCGAGCGGACCCTGCCGCCTCCACCTCGGGAACGCCGCTGGCCCGGCCCCGTCACCCCCGCCCGGCACTTACTGCCCGTGTGCACCCAGAACGGCACCGTGCCATCCGCCTGCACCAGGTGCGGCCCCTTGAAGCTGTACTTGTACTCGAAGCGCCGATGCGGCGCAGCCGCCGCGCCCTCCGTGGCCTGTGCACCGGAGAGCGCCGGGCGGCCGAGGGCGAGCAGGAGGAACACCAGCGGGGCGAGCGGCGCCGCCATCTTGGCCGAGCTGCGGGGCAATGCACAGGGCCAGCGGGGCGGCCCCTGATTGGCCGAGCTCGGGGGCGGGCGCGTGAGGGGCGGGGAGAGAGGCGGGACCGCGGTGAGGGCGGGGAGCGGGCGCGAACAGGGGCGGGGCTGAGGGCGGGGAGCGCGCCGGGAACCGGGGCGGGGCTGAGGGCGGGGGGTGGGCGGGAACCGGGGCGGGCTGAGGGCGGGGAGGGGGCGGGCACCGGGCACCGGGCACCGGGGCATGGGGCCCCGGGCACGGTCGGAGCGTGCCCCGATCCCGGTCCCTCCTGGTGAATTTCCGAACTGCCCCGGGTCCGAGGGGCTGTGCGCTGTGAGCTGGTGTGTGGGTCAGCCGCGTTCGTGCGGCCTCTCAGACAGCTGCGAGCTGCTAACGGTGCACAGAATGTCTGAAAGATAAATACCCTGTTCGTTCCCCTCAATGTTACTTCCTTAGCAAAGACGGCGTTTCCACGGGCTCTTTTCGGTTCATTTGCAGAGCAGTCGGAAGTCCCGCAGGAAAATCCACGCTGTTTCTCCTAACATGCGAGACCAACCTTCCGCAGAGGTGAGCAAAACAAAGCCCAGGTGACAAGGTGACAGGCAGGCCCCAGCCGTGACCGGTGACAGCGGGGACAGGTGGGGACAGCCCCCGACACTGCCAAGATGAGGAACACGGCTGCTTGTCAGTGTGCAGCGTCACAGAGCGGGGCAGGGCTTGTCTCGGAGTTAAACCAAGCACTGAACCAACAGTTAAGAGCTTCCTTTTCCATTCTCTTCGTTTTCAGCCTGTCTTACAACCTTATTGGGGAAGAAAATAATTATCAGCAGTGTTTTTCTTTTTCAGTTTCTTTACACCCTTGGGTTTTGTTCTACATTTTTCATACCCATTTGATTCTGACATCCCTTCTTTTCCTCTTAATCTGCAAGTATGAGCAATCTAAGACTCAGTAAGTAGGTTCAGAGCCTGCTAAAAAAAGAGGATGACCTTGGAGGCATTTGGGAGAGATTAAGTTATTTTTCTAAAATGGCACACATTTCCTTCAGAATGGGTGAAAGTAAAACCTTACATTCTCACTTCTTTTTCAGCTACACAAAGGAGTAAGCAAATATATGACCAGATGAAACTTGGCAAGCAAAATGTTTCTGAGATAAATTTTAGAATGTCTACGTATAAGCATATTGAGGATTCTTGAGCAGTTAACACTTGTTTCTATAGAGAAAGAAGTGCTTGACGTTTTGTTTTGTATAGTGTCTTCCATCCAACAATATTCTAAACCATCCCTGATTTCTGAATCTATTTTGCATTTTTAGAGCATATATGTGGGAGATGTCAAGGGAATTGGGAGTCTCTTCTTGGCAGCTTTCTAGACACAGAAAACTCAGCTGTTTTTCTGTTCTTTAAAGATCTAGAAAGTAATTTTTTCCAGTAAAATTCTGGAATTACTTCAGAGGATAAAATGGTGTGTGCCTCAGAGGTCCAAGCAGGGCAGCATGAGGCCCTCTTCTGTCTGCTTCCTCCATTTGCCAGTAACCTCAGAATTTATGCCTATGAAATACCAGACCCACGCTGAAGGAGACTAGAAACCCAAAAGCACAAAAGCGCATTTGAAACAATTCCCTTACCCACTCACCCACACGTGTGAGAGCAGGCTGAAATTTTGCCATTTAGAGGCATTGGCATAGACGCTGTCTTAGCACTTGTGCACGGAGGATTTGTAAAACCTCCTTTGAAAATGGAAACTCCTTTAAAAGTCTTTTTCCCAGGCGCAGAAAGCTGCCCTCCAATCCGCTGTGACATGCAGGAAAACATCCAGAGACTCCCAAAATTATAGATATTAGCAGTTTAGACTCTTCAAGGTAAGTCTCTTCAAATTGTTTTGCTACATGAGCTCACTAAAGGAAACAAAAATGTTTCCTATTTGTAAGAACTTTTTGAATTCTGTCCTGAAAATTACATTTGAATTCAAACCCAGTAACAGGGAAATGAAGGCTCAGCAAAGAGAACAGAAAATGGCCCACTGGATTGGATTGACAGGAACTGCCTGCACTGGCAGTTTGATAATCTCTATAATCATAATTCTGTACAATCATAACAAATGAAATTCCTTCATTGTCTCAAATTCTGCCTGGAAGTAGTTAGTATAATTTCTCTATCATTATTCTTATAAAAATGCCGTGATATTTCCCACAGGTCTTATCAAGGAAGTCAAAACACACAGTAGCTACAAATCTCTCTTTCAGCCTCCAGAGCTCTGAGCATTTGGATACCTTGACAAGCCCACACTGGAAAGGGCAGAGGAGAAAAAAGGAAAACAAATGAGGCTTCAGTGAGTGAACTCCTAAAAAGTGTGGGGAGAATCACTGCTTATGCTAATAAACTTTTGAGGTATCTTGTGTTGAACTTGAGGATTTTGAGCAGAAATGCAAGACCTGTCTGGTCTCCTCCCATCTCAGTGACCAGTCCGTGATTTTTATAAATATCCCTGAAGGCAAGCCTTTGCACACAGGCAGAATTATTTTCTGTGTCACAATAGATGGGAATGCTGAAACAGACTGGATTTTTTGCACTGCCTGTGCTTTAATATATGTGCAGTTAATTAAATGCTGTGTGGAAGTCACAGAGGATTTTATTTTTGGTTTTTCCTGAGACCATGCCTTAGCAGATGAGCCTTAGCACAGCTTTATAAAGCCACTCATTGAAGTCAAAGATTCACTGTCCTTGAGTTGCCCCGGGAAACAATGCATAGGGAAAGCCCTGGGCATCTTAGAGAGCATTACCTTTTCTCGTTATTTCTGTTTATCAAATCAGTGAAGGGAAGGTGGGCTTTCAGTAATTTTAAGCCACTCTTCAACAACCAACCCGATTTAATCGCTACTCCAAGACATCTGGAAGTAACAATTTTTCTTTTTAGAATAATAAAATTATTAAGGTTGGAAAAGACCTCTAAGGTCATCAATCCAGCCTTTAAAAAAACCTATTTTTTTTGACAGAAGAATTTCTTAGGATGCATCACAATTTTAAAAAGACAATATATTGAGCCCTGTTTTTCTGTGCTTCATCTCCCTGTCACAGCCTTGCGGATTCTCCCTTGCTCCTCCTCCTAGGCCAGCGATCTGTGTGTGAAAGTGTATTATTTAATTTCAATTACAATGTTAATTACAGAAGACAAGTGGTTACTGAATCTTGCACCGTAATTAATCAACCTGATATTTACTTACTCCGTTGTTCACACTGGATTAAGCTGGGTCTGGACAAGCAGGGCAAGGAAAGTGAGTGACAGGAGCATTATCATGGCACACTGTCTCCCATTGGGAAAGTTCATCTTCCTTCTGAAAGAGACGCCTTCAGGGATCATGGAATTTGAATTCCCTGTGAATTTGGTGTCATCTTAGCTTGACCAGCTCTGGAAGAACATATTAACCTCCTCTTGTGATTTTCAGAAAACCATTCTAATTTAGCAAGTAATTAAGGGTCACATGTAGGATAAAGAGCTAGATAAGCTTGGATTACGCACAGGAAGCTTTGTTTCCAAGGCTACCCGAGCAGAGGGGGTGTTAATGCTGAGGTCAGGCACTTAATGAACTGGGAATGGTTTCTGGCTGCAAAATGTATTCGAACCGGGCACGGCGAACTAACAACTGCATTACCATTTAATGATTTGATGAGAGAAAACAAATGCCTTACAGGGCTACTTATCGGGCAAATACTGAAGAAAAAGCTTACAGGCGGTGCCACCGTTCTGCTAACCGAGGTCAGGAGAAGTCCAAAACAATGACGCTTGACAAGCCCGAAATACTTCAGTCAGCGCGGATGGATTTGGTGACTTCCCAGTGTGAAGGTGTCGCTGTGTGCGTCAGCTGCCGCTGCTGACACACTCAGCCCGTGCTGCGGGCTCTTTTCCTCCCCAGGTTAGTGCTGCCCGGAGGCTGCTGCCTGTGGAATCGCCCTGGGGGATTTAGCGCACTGGAAAGCGAGACAGCTCTTCCTAGAGCTCCGGACGCAATCCACTCCTGGGACTCTGGGAATTAATCCCTCGGGGCATTTGACAGGGCAAACCTCATACACAAATACCATACGCATGGATAAAGTGGCCAAACAGCTCATCTGTAGCAAAATAGATGGATTTAGTAAAACACGGTAATGTTTTCAAAAATGATTCTTGCATTGTTTTGTTCTGTATGCCTAAGGAACAGTTTGGAATGAGATTGCTATGCTTGAAGAATATTAGAGAGTACAGAAATTGGAGATGACCCATTAAGTACCTGCCGCTTTCTCAGTTCACTTGGACCATGGCTCTGTGAGAGAAAGAATTGCACAGGCATTTTTCAAAGCTTTCTTTAAAACAAGCAGGCATTCTCTGCTTTTTGGGACAATCAGGATATTCTGTAAGGCTGGGGTGTTCTTGTGGCAGGAACACAGGCACCTCTAATTTTGTGCCATGCTTTTTCGAAATATGTGGATGTATAAATCACGGCAATTTTAGAGGCCAGCAGATCTCTCTTCTTCTTCTGTGTAGCCTTGGAATAAAAGCAGGTGATTTTACATTAGGCCACCTGTTTGCACAGTAGAAATTGAAACACTCTGCTCTTTCAAACAGGAACTGTAGGACTTTCGGTTAAGGGTAACTGTATTGAAGGTGTGCTGGCAAAACCTGAGCCGCTCGCAATAGTAAAAAACAAACCAACACACAAAAACACCACCAACCAAAAAAACCCCAAACCAGGCTAACAAACAAACATCCAGAAGGGAATTTACCTTCTTTGCTCACAAGTAGCCAGAAGAAAAAAAAAAAAACCAACAAAAAAAGTAATAGCCTTAAATAAGTTAAAGGTTTGAACAGCAGCAAGAATTTATGCAAAACATTAGGGGATATTTTGCTTTTTTTCCAACTGCCAAATACCTGGCAAGAGGGCCAACAAGGCTGTAGCCTCTCCACACAAGATTTTTCAGGATGCCATCACACGTTTTTTGGTTGATATTTTTTTGAGACACAATTTGATAATTATTCCTGGATCAAGGCTAAATCTTACAAATAATAGCTGGGCATCAATTAAAGGGCATCATGCCTTCCACAGCCCACTTCATAAAAAAGGCTATATTTCAAAAGGATGCATCAATTGGGTGCTAAATCCACTAAAGGAACTGCAAAGAGCTTAACGTGCTTGGCAAAATCAGATGCCTTAATCCAACTTTGGCCTGTAGAAGCTTCAAGGTGGCAATTACTGGTTTGATAGCGACAGGAGTCAGGCCATCTGAGATGGAATCAAGATGCACCATCTTCACTTTCCTCTTCAGTGACAGACCCCCTTCTAACGTGTCCTTCCGTGGTGCTGGATGGCTCTTTTTTATTTGAATTTTATTAAAATGAACAATTGGGCCATTCATGTTTACCTCAAACAGGGATGAGCTCAACAGATTTAAAACCATCTAAACCTCTTTGAACATTAGGAGTTGTCAAATTTAGAGTCTCTTTAATAGAATGACCCAGAAGTGAGCCATAAAAACCATGTGAACATCCCTGCCTTTGAACTTTGGCTTCTGGACTGCAGGTTCTAGATGAGCTGCCCATGTGATTCTCAGCACAGCTTCAAACACCCAATTTCTCACTGCTGCCTCTCTTCCAGTTGTGTGACAAGTCCCTGTCGCTTGTCAGATGTCTCCCCCAGACTCACCTCTGCTACACTTTTGTTATCTCCCTTGTTTTATTCCCCTCCCTACCTTTGCTGATTTCTTTCTCCAGCACATTTCTCCCTCTGCTGACTCTAGGTCTTCCCTCAGCTCTGCCCAAGTTTCCATGTCCTTGTTGGTTCTCTGAAGCCCTACATGTCCCAGTCTCAGTGGGGAGGGCAATATAGGGCATGATCCCTAATGCATCTCTTGATTAACAGAGAACCAGATAATTATCCAGATAATTCCAGTTGCAGTGCAAAATCATCACTGCCACTTTTCTCAATTTCTGTATGTGAGCAGGAAGGAGTTCTCAGTGGGTTTGGTAACCAAAGGAATAAGTATGGGGAAGTCCCCTTCAGTTGAGTTTTACTGAGAAGAGCTCTTGGAAACACCACGAAGAAACCCGTGGAACCCAGGGGAAAATAGACCCACTGACACACCCGCATCAAATTCTTTGCTGTCACCCCTTGTGTTTTTGGCCTCCAAACGAAATTTGTAAACCTATTAAACATTACCCCATGTGAATTCTTACAGAACTAACATTTCTAGAGTGACCAAAATTGAGGAAAAGCCATTTTCAGACTATGAGAGGACTTCCCAGCCTCTCCTCTGCTGCTTGCTTGCTTTCTCCAGCTTTACTGATGTCAGCAATTGATGGATACACTGCCATCTGCCACCTCTCCTGCAGGGATAGCTGCCAAATTCTCTCTGAGGTCAAAGATGAGGATTATTGGCCCCTGATGGTAGGAGCCACAGATGACATGGCCTGAAAATGCAATCAGGTCCCCACCAGAAACAACAAAAGGTGCTCGACTCTAGCAAAGGCAAGGCTGATTACAGAGGTGATTTGGCACGTGGCACTCCAGGAGCTTTGCAGCCACTGAATTGCTCTCTGCATCTGCAGGAAAAAGCAGGGTTTACCAGTTTTGCATCTTTCTTGGCTGTTTTATAGCTGGATGGCTATGGGCACCGGTTTGGAGGAACTGGTTGTAACTTTGTTCTCTAGGAAATTTCTTTCTAACAGCCAGCAAGAGATCTCTGGTTTTCCTGACAACCAAAAGAAAATAAGTGACCATGCATTAAAGTGGAAAGAATCCAGTTTAGAATGTGAATAGAGCTACAAGGTACCAAGCATAAACACAAACACAAAGAACTCGCTGTTTGTATACTGATTGAGTTTTCTATACACAGGTAAAAAGAAAAAAAAAAGAAGTGAGGAAAGGAGGAACCCTGACACTTTATTGCTCATCTACATAAATAGATAATCAAAATTGTCACACTGAAAAGTTAATTGTCTTCTTGAGCTGACTGGAGGAGTCTCAGCTCCACTTTCCTCTTTTCATCCAATAGGAAACAGCTTAGCTGCTGGATTTTGAAGAATTTTGAGAGTTGATTGTTTGTCCTGAGCCCATGCCAGAGATTCCTAACCTGTCATCATAGGGCAGCCTCTTCCTGGAGGCCTAAAAGTGCTGCTTACTTGGACAAACAGCCTGAAAAAGCATCCTGTACCCACATGTGTGCCTAGATTGGATATAAAAAAAATTCAGAAACAACAGAGGATTGTGTTTAACACAGAGATTTGCAGTGTCACCTTCAAAAAGCTCACAGAATTATTTCTGAGTCTTGTCAGGCAACACCAACAATACAGCAAGGCCTTTTTGTACTCTCCTTTGGCACTCAGAATACTCTCAGTAGCTGGGAACTACAGAATTGGTCTTGAAAACCAGGAGCTGGTATGAACTCACCTACAGAATACATGGAAAATACAGAGTATTTAATATCATGCTAACCCTTTTTTAGGAAATATATTTGCATATGGGAGAGGCAGGACCTCTGGCTCCAGCTGTAGTGACAACAGGTTTAATACTCTGATGGCAGAACTTTAAATTAAAAAAAAAAACAAGAAAAAAAAAAAAGAGAATGCCAAGGACGCTGGCCAAAGTGTGGGCATTCATTTAGTGCTAGAATTGTCCCTTTCTCTCCCAAAACTCAAGCCCTCATAGCTATTTCCTTCATGCAATCGTTTCCCTTATCGGTTTAGTTTCGAGCAAAAGGAGTTGATTTGGGTTTTGAGGATGGTTGGTTTTGGTGGGGTGGTTTTGGTTATGGGGTTTTTGGGTGGTTTTGTTTGGTGTGGTGTGTTTTTGGGGTTTTTTTGGTGGTTTTTTTTGTTTTTTTTTTTTTTTTTGCTAAGCCCTCATTAACTCCACTCACGCTGTCTTACTCTGTTTGCCAGTGGTTAAGTAGTGCTTTTTTTAAAAAGCAACCAATTAGCACCTCATCAGCTTCAATTAGAGGAGACAAAAGCAGTGTAAAGATAACTCAATGAGAGGGGGTGGCACAACATCATGTAATCACTTAAGACAGCGGTGAGCATTCACTGTACTGGCTCTGCCGGACTGGGCCTATTCACCTTTTTTTGCTTCTTTCTGGATGCATTTAAGACTTTTTTTTTCCCCCTTTTTTTTTTTTTTTCTGGGAAGCCAGGCCTCCCAGGAGTCTCAGAGTCTGTCATTCAGGGCTACCTGTTTACAGCTCAGCGACCAGAAGGACCTAAACAATCCTATATTGTACGCTCAGTGCTTCCTTAAACTTAGGCCTCTACAAAGGCATGTTTTCAGAAGCTGGGCAGAATAAGTTAAAGGCTGGCTTTATACTCATTAAGTGTTCTGCTTGTACTGTCTTCTAATTACATGGCAAGGCAACAATGTCTTTTTTTTTTTTTTGTCAATGGCGTTCTTTGGAGCAGTTAATTTGGTGCCTGTGCTAAATGCCCCCAAACATTAATTAGTGTGGAAGGAACCCTAATTTCCTCGGCAGCTTTCCTCTCCATTTACTTCCCTTGTTTTCACATAGGCTTGGATGAGCCTCTATAATGAAATTACCTCATTAATGCCTTTATTCTTTCAAAGTAATTCATTCAAGATCTACCATTTAGTTTTAATTTGATGCTGTCAAAAGCAAAAGGTGCATTCATGTCTTTGATTAGTGCATTTTTTTCCTCTCTAAAGAGTGGACAGATTTAAATTATTAAGATGGCAAGTAGTGAGTTATAATTGGATACAAGCAGCACTTCAGTGAATATTAAATGCTTTCAAAGCCTGACCTATCTGCTCTGCTGACTATTAACTGTGTCCAGTGAGTTCTTCTGTGAGGTTTGAATTAACGGCGCATTAGCTACTGTGAAGCAAATGAAGTTTAATTTTGTTTATAAAAAACGTTGCAGTTGCATTTATCAACATGACATTTCCTTGTAGCAGAGCTCAGTGTGCCCCATTATCCTACCCTGACCTCATTGCTTGGTTAGTCCAGCTCACACGGGAGCTCATCCTGTGCTCAGCCTTGCAAAGTCTGGACACCTACCTGGTTATGGCTTGGAGGATAAGACCTGGGAAACTCTAAATATTGTCACCTTAGCTGCATTTAACTACCTTGATAATTTGCTTACAGAGTAGAGGGGCACAAAGCGTATTTATGAATAATGCACAGGCATGGACTGAGCAGGGAGGATTTAACACCAAATCGTTGATCTTTTAATGTCTCTATCCTTCCTCCTTTCATTCACAGCTCACATCAGAAACTACCTGAGATGCATCAGAGAAACACAGATGGCAGAAGACTTCTGCAACCTGCTTGGTATGTAAAATTTAGGACTAATTACTTTGACTTTATTGAGTGGGTGCAGTGCTCCTAGTTGTCAAAGATCAGTCACATAATTGGGCCAGGACCTCTGCAGGGCCATGTGCTCCCAGGGCCTTTCAGTTTGGAATATCTCCAAGGATGGACATCCCTCAACCTCTCTGGGTACCTGTTGCTGTAGTTACCCGACTCCAGATGTTTTCCTTCGGTAATTGGCAGGGAAATATTACATACTCAATGCAAGCATCAACTGTAATAGGATAACTCGAATTTATAATATTTTATTGATAACATCTATCATAACTTTATATTGTATTATATTTATTAAAATATCTGATTTGTGTAGTGCATATTACATAGGATATGTGTAATAGATAGATATCATACATCTATTATGACTGCAATCACAAGGCACACACAGAGCTGTGCTGTTTGTATTTTGAATCTTTCCCACCTCTGCTGTAAAAGCATCTTGGGTTTGGATTAATTTCTCCACCCAGCAAGAGCAGGAGCAAACCTTTGTATTTATTTGTTCCACAGTGGAGCAAGGTCAGGGGAGTTTTGAAGTAATCGCTGACTGCATGGCTTTCACCATAAGCTGTGTCTCACTGCCCTCTCATGGCTAGATTATCCATGGATATCCCACTCTCATCTTCCTTAGGCTCTTGCACCAATGTTCTGGCCAGCATCATCTCTCTGAATTCCTGCTCCTCTGGGCACAGCCAAACACCACAACTCCATCATCCCGAAGGAACTCCGGCGTTTGCCTCTTCACCCTCGCCCTTTTCCAGTAGACACGGGTAGGAGTGGGCTGTCAGAAATGTCATTCTCCAGGCAGTTAGTCCCAGCAGATGGGAAAAGAGTTCCCGGCAACATGAACACAACCGCACCTCCCACCTGGCTGAGCCCGCAGCCCATGCAGCGCGCACCGAGAGCTGCGGGGAGCTGGAATTCTCCCTGGGGGGAGCCCTGCCCTGCCCGCAGCCCATGCCCACAGCCCCGGCCCCGTGGCTCTCGCTTCCTCCTGCTTCCTGCCCCGGCTGCGGGCAGCTCCCCGACTGTGCCAAGGACAGGTGACGGTGCCAGTGGGGCACACCAATGCCCAGGAACCTCAGGTTGCTTGCAGGGAACAACCAGCCAAGCAGGGATGCTTTTCCGCTGAAAGGGGACAACCAGGGACAAGAACTAAAGAGGCTGGGGCGGCACAGCCCCCAAACCTGCCCAGTCTCCAGCTGCTACATGCTTCTGTGGCCAGACAGGACCCAAATCCACACCCAGAACAGCCTGGAGGGGGATCCAGCTGCTCATCTCCAGCCATGGCCAGGCCTCCAGTGCCAGTGCCTATTGTCCTCGTCTCCTTTCTGTCCTAAACTAGTGCCCCTGAGCCATGCTGGCAAATTAAATACCCATTAACATGTATTGCCAAGATCAGATTTCTCTGCCCATCCAGGCACACCAGTTAGGTGTATCACTTTCTCGTACCCTCCCAACAGAGACCTCCTCATTCCACATCCCAGTTCAGGGAACACCACGTTAGTCCTGGGCTGGGAAAGGAAACACAACAAGCATTCAAAACAATATCCCTGCCTTGAGGCTGTCAAGGCCTGGGAGAAAACGCTTCCCACCACCCTCTTGGCCTTTTCGCAGTCCAAGTAACTGAGGAAATGCACATTCAACCCCAGAGCAGACAGGCTGGAATGTTGTCTGCACACCAAACACCACAGCCCCAAGCAACAGCTCTGGATTGCACTTCACAGCCTCAGTCAATGCCACATGGGAAAACCAGGTGACTTTTCCTTCACTGAGAGACAAAAAACAACAGCAAGGGCTGTCCCAGCTGACCTGCCCCTCGTGGACAGCTGCATCACTGAACAAGATAATCCACCATATCTCACTCTGCTGTGGGAAAACACTGCAAGCCTGGGGTCTCTGGTTTAAAAGCTACTTTTAGGCCAGCAAAAAGGTGTCTGGCTGGGACAATTCACTGAATTTACTGGTGGATCCCAAAATCTGTTTCCAGGTGCATAAAAACCCAAAGGAAAAGCTGAGCACATAGGACTTCAAGGTAGTTTGGGCACAGGTTCCCTGAACTGCAGCAAAATAGTCCCAAGTCTGCACTTAAGCTACATTCCCTGCACCTTGTGTTCTCCAGACCAGTCACCCTTCCTGAGAAGGCCAGGGAGAAGGCAGGGGGCCAGGGAGCCATTCTAGGAGTGAGCAGCGATGGGTTCTGTGGCACAGGCTCTCCGGCACTAAAAGTTAGTTTAAAAAAAAAAAAGCAAAAATGTGGCTTTTTTTCCTTCACTGTTATATTCATTGGTGGTATATGGTGTGGTGTTTTATTTCTTGGTATTATTAACTCTGTGTAAATAGTTTTTTGAGTGAAGCTAACTTTCTGAATGGGTTGGTTTGTATTTGAGGTAGGATTAATTTCAATACGTTTCTTTACTAGACTTTTGATAGATATTACTGGGTTTTTAGTTTTGTTTACTGCGTGTATCAACATAGAGATTTGGTAGGGCCAGCTCGGCTGCTGGAGTTTTGGGTGTTAAATTATTAAATGGCTTTTATTAAAATACAGAATAATTATACAAGTTAACATCAAATTACCCAATTCCCCAATTTGTCTAGCTGTGCTACCTAAACACAAAGTTTTATGTCTTACCAGTTTTCTGTTCTTCTGCTCCAAGTAGTTGCTGCAAAAAAGAAAGTGCTGTTATTTTTCTGAAGAGTTTTCTTCTATAACAAGCCCTTTACTCCCCTCGAATTTGAGTCAGAGGAGCTAAACAGCTGCAGCTGCTCTGAGGGCTTTTATACCCGGTGGGATTTGCCCCCTCCCTTTTCCTGGGTGCCACGGGAACGAGAGGTGGGCACCATCAGGGGTATATTAACCCCAGCCTTTGCTTAGGGACTTCATTCCCTTTCTGGGATGTGCTGGGGTCAGAGCTCTCCTCTCATTTCAGGGAAGAAGCTCTTTCAGCTTATCTCAGCTTGTTTTCAGCAGGTGTTTCTGGGCGTCTAAAGCAACAGAGGCTTTGAAGATACTGCGAAGAAAATGGCATGGAATACAGGAAGTATTTAAGTTCACAATTTTGGGTTGTGTGTTTAGGGGTGGTCAAGTGCGTTTGTAATTTCTGGTTTTGTTCTTGTTTTGTTTTTTTATTGTTTTTAGGAGGAGCCCAGCTTCCAGAGATCCTAGGTTGTGTCAGGCACAACACTTTTTTCAGCAGATTCACTGTCTCACAAGAGGGATCTGCCCAGTGTCCAAGATGATGTTTGAGATTGAGGCTTCAGGTGAGTTGAGGATTGTGACTAGGAGAGGGAGGCTGAGCAGGTAACTAGTTAGGAGTTATTGGGGGGGCAGGGGGGTTTGCAGGCAGTAGGGTGAGAAAGGGTGTTTATTTGAGGGCCCCCCCTCCCCAAGGCTTTTCACAAGCATAGCAGAGGCATTCACATGTCTTACAGCACACAAGGTCATCCACTGCACTCACAGGAATGCCATTTAACTTTGCCATTCTCTAACCCAGGTGCCACTCATAATAATGGCCACAGCCTTGGAATCAGGATGAAGCTGGAGCCTGAAGGAGCCAAGCACACTCAGGAGAGGGCAAGTATCTGACTTGCTGGGATTTGGCCCACATAACTCTGTACTCATACTTTGGTTTTGTTTTTCTTTATTGTAGCTGACCGAGAGGCTAACAGGCGATCACGGGGCCCTCCGAGGCAGACTCATTTCAGGTGCAACGTGGATCCTCATGACCGATCATCCAAAAGATAAGTTGGGGGCCACAGCCTGGAGAAGGGATGATGGGAAAGTAGTGGGTTGGGAGTTCCTGGGACAGATTTAAAAATTAGCAGAGGGAAAAGCAATCTTCTCCAAGGGGCCTCTTAGGACAGCTAAAGGGAGAGACTCCACATTTGATGGCAGCGTGCAGGCGGGCAGGGCAGAGCAGTTCCGGTCCACGTCGTGTTGTCCGGTGTACCGTGTTACCTAGTGTGTCTTTGGGGTCCCTTTTGCCTTTTCCCATCGAGGCCCTCACCACAAGCATAATGTGTTGTGTTTGTTGTCCCCCTGTTTGTCACGTTCTGTGTCACGGGTGTCTGCACGTATTTGTGCCGGAGCTGCTCTGCCCTGCCCTGCCGCATAGTCTGCTGCGATAGGACAAGTCCCAGGGACTCGCAGTTGGTGGGGTGTTGCCGGACTCTAGATGATATTCCTAGATAGACAGAAGATGTTTGGAGCTGTGAAGATATCCTGCAGCCCTTTGACTTTTGTCCTCGCTTTCTTTCAGATGCAGAAGGATAAAATCCATGGCAAAATCCATCCACCCATCCCGGGTGAGGAGGTTCCCCCGAGCAGGTCAGTCACCGTTTGTCTCTGCAGGGGGAGTGTCAGAGGTGACTCTGTTGCAGCACTGTTCTTTTTCTTTTTAGGAAGTAAAGCTGGATATCAGCAGTCAAGGTGAGATGGGCAAGGTGAGCATTGAGTAGCGTACAGAAGCAGTTGTTATTGTTCAAGTCTCACTTTCTGGTGCAACTCTAAGGATCTGTTCCTGTTTCTGCACTTTAGGCAATCCACTCAGAGTAAGCCAAGCTCCAGTAACCAACCGGCCGAGGCGCCGGGTTTACTGCTCTCCCGAGCCCTGCAGAAGAATCACGGGACTTGGCGATGAAGGCTCGGCTTCTTCTATTTAAAGGTGCCATCCAGGTGGCCTTGGGCACCGGCCCAGGAGTTGGGGTGAGTCGGGGAAGTAGGGAGGAGGAGCGAGGGTCCCCTCAGGTTTCAGCCGTGCCAAATCACCTCATCTCCTCTTAACCCAGGCACCCCCTGTGACAACGGCCTCGGTCTCCGTGCGTGCCCCAAGCGTGCGGCCCGAGCAGCTGAGCGTTCTTTGGAGCACGGTGAGTCGCAGACTTGTGGGGTTTTGGCCGATGGGCTGCCGAGATCGGGCACTGATGTTTGGTTTTCTTTAATACAGCTGTCTAAGAGACACCAGCCCGGTGCCAGCAGGAGCTTCCCGGCTGACGAGGTGGCTTTTCTTTGCACCTGAGACCGGCATCCCCAGCTGTGCGAGAGATAAGTAGAGGGCCACGACCCACAGAGGGGATGAAAGCAGGGTGCTGGTTTGGGAAATACTGGGAGGGGTTTTTGAGTCTGCTTTGGAGGTGGGGGGTGTCCATGGAGCGGCCCCTTAGGCCCCATAAAAGCAAAGCCTGACTTTGGATCACAGTGCTGAGGTGCGCAGGGCAGAGCAGTCCCGGTGTGTATCGTGTCATTTGTCTTTTGTGTATTATGTGTTGTTTGGTTATCTCATGTCTTTTAGCTGAGCCCTTTGAGGGGCCTGTCAGAAACCCTGGCATCGTTGTTAGCATCTGTGATCTCTGCATTCCTCGGCCTGGCACCCCGGCCATTGAACTTTTGACTCAGGAGCTCAGACAGGCATCAGACTCTCTTGTCTCTTTAGCAGCATCCGGTCAGATGTCTTTTCGGGTCTTGTTCTGAGCTGTATGGACAGCTCTGCCCCGCCAGGATCCATTATGGCGGACTAGGACTTGAAAGAACGTGAGGGCAGGTAGAGGCTTCTGGCCGTAGGATTCTCGGGCATCCATCTCTGCAGTTCTTGGAATAAATCATTCGGTTAGCATCTTCTTCCTCCAGGTTTCTCTGAGCCTCATCAGCTCACCATCGGTCTCCCCTCGGTCATCTCCTTTTGCATTCTCTCATTCCTTGCAGCCATTTTCCTTGCCAGGAGATTTCTGTCCGTGTTGTGTCCCTGTTGTGTGTCACGTCCTGTCCTGTGTCATGGGTGTCTGTCCACACATTGGTGCCGGAGCTGCTCTGCCCTGCCGCATAGCCTGGTGCAATAGGAGAAGCCCCGGGGACTTGAAGTTTGTAATGCGGGGCGTGTTTTGGACTCTAGGAGGGATGTGTAGATGGACACAGGACATCTGGGGCTCTTAAGTTATCCTGCAACAGCTTGACTCTTGTCCTAACTTTTTTTTCAGATTCAGATGGATTAAACGTGTGCCAGAGGGCCCCATCCCGGGTTAGTGGTTTCCCCTGAGCAGGTGAGGCACCATTTGTCTCTGCAGCAGAAGTGTATGTGGTGACTCTTTTACAGCACTGTTCTTTGTCTTTCTTTTTAGGAAGTAAATCTGCGTACCAGCAGTCAAGGTGAGCAGTGGGGAGAAGTAGTTGTTATTGCTCCAGTCTCAGTTTCTGGTGCAGCTCTAAGCTTCCATTCTCTTTTTGGTGCCTTAGGCAATGCACTCGGAGCCTGCCAAGCCCCTGTCACCAGCCGGCCGATGCACCGGGTTCCCTGCACGTGTGAGCCCTGTGGATGCATTACAGGACCTGGTGAGGAAGCCCTGAACTCTTCTATTTAAAGGTGCCATCCAGGTGGCCTTGGGCACTGGCCCAGGAGTTGCGGTGAGTCGGGGAAGTAGGGAGGAGGAGCGAGGGTCCCCTCAGGTTTCAGCCGTGCCAAATCACCTCATCTCCTCTTAACCCAGGCACCCCCTGTGACAACGGCCTCGGTCTCGTGCGTGCCCCAAGCGTGTGGCCCGAGGAGCTGAGCGTTCTTAGGAGAAGGGTGAGTCGCAGACTTGTGGGGTTTTGGCCGATGGGCTGCCAAGATCGGGCACTGATGTTTGGTTTTCTTTAATACAGCTGTCTAAGAGACACCAGCCCGGTGCCAGCAGGAGCTTCCCGGCTGACGAGGTGGCTTTTCTTTGCACCTGAGACCGGCATCCCCAGCTGTGCGAGAGATAAGTAGAGGGCCACGACCCACAGAGGGGATGAAAGCAGGGTGCTGGTTTGGGAAATACTGGGAGGGGTTTTTGAGTCTGCTTTGGAGGTGGGGGGTGTCCATGGAGCGGCCCCTTAGGCCCCATAAAAGCAAAGCCTGACTTTGGATCACAGTGCTGAGGTGCGCAGGGCAGAGCAGTCCCGGTGTGTATCGTGTCACTTATGTATTGTGCCTTGTGTGTTGTTTGGTTATCTCATGTCTTTTAGCTGAGCCCTTTGAGGGGCCTGTCAGAAACCCTGGCATCATTGTTAGCATCTGTGATCTCTGCATTCCTCGGCCTGGTACCCAGGCCGTCGAACTTTTGACTCAGGAGCTCAGACAGGCATCAGACTCTCTTGTCTCTTTAGAAGCATCCAGTCAGATCTCTTTTCAGGTCTTGTTCTGAGCTGTATGGACAGCTCTGCCCCGCCAGGATCCATTATGGCGGACTAGGATTTGAAAGAACATGAGGGCAGGTAGAGGCTTCTGGCTGTAGGATTCTCGGGCATCCATCTTTGCAGTTCTTGGAATAAATCATTCGGTTAGCATCTTCTTCCTCCAGGTTTCTCTGAGCCTCATCAGCTCACCATCGGTCTCCCCTCGGTCATGTCCTTTTGCATTCTCTGTCCTCGCAGCTATTTTCCTTGCCAGGAGATTTCTGTCCGTGTTGTGTCCCTGTTGTGTGTCACGTCCTGTCCTGTGTCACGGGTGTCTGCACACACATTGGTGCCGGAGCTGCTCTGCCCTGCCGCATAGCCTGGTGCAACAGGAGAAGCCCCAGGGACTTGAAGTTTGTAATGTGGGGTGTAGTTGGACTCTAGGTGGGATGTGTAGATGGACACAGGATATCTGGAGCTCTTATGAGCCAGCCTGTTGCAGGATAACTTGTCCTAACTTTTTTTTCAGATTCAGATGGATTAAACGTGTGCCAGAGGGCCCCATCCCGGGTGAGTGGTTTCCCCTGAGCAGGTAAGGCACCGTTTGTCTCTGCAGCAGAAGTGTATGTGGTGACTCTTTTACAGCACTGTTCTTTGTCTTTCTTTTTCGGAAGTAAGTCTGGATACCAGCAGTCAAGGTGAGCAGTGGAGGGAAGTAGTTGTTATTGCTCCGGTCTCAGTTTCTGGTGCAGCTCTAAGCTTCCATTCTCTTTTTTGTGCCTTAGGCAATCCTCTCGGAGCCTGCCAAGCCCCCATCACCAGCTGGCCGATGCACCGGGTTCCCTGCACGTGTGAGCCTTGTGGATGCATTACAGGACCTGGTGAGGAAGCCCTGAACTCTTCTATTTAAAGGTGCCATCCAGGTGGCCTTGGGCACTGGCACAGGAGTTGCGGTGAGTCGGGGAAGTAGGGAGGAGGAGCGAGGGTCCCCTCAGGTTTCAGCCGTGCCAAATCACCTCATCTCCTCGTAACCCAGGCACCCCCTGTGACAACGGCCTCGGTCTCGTGCGTGCCCCAAGCGTGCGGCCCGAGGAGCTGAGCGTTCTTTGGAGCACGGTGAGTCGCAGACTTGTGGGGTTTTGGCCGATGGGCTGCCAAGATCGGGCACTGATGTTTGGTTTTCTTTAATACAGCTGTCTAAGAGACACCAGCCCGGTGCCAGCAGGAGCTTCCCGGCTGACGAGGTGGCTTTTCTTTGCACCTGAGACCGGCATCCCCAGCTGTGCGAGAGATAAGTAGAGGGCCACGACCCACAGAGGGGATGAAAGCAGGGTGCTGGTTTGGGAAATACTGGGAGGGGTTTTTGAGTCTGCTTTGGAGGTGGGGGGTGTCCATGGAGCGGCCCCTTAGGCCCCATAAAAGCAAAGCCTGACTTTGGATCACAGTGCTGAGGTGCGCAGGGCAGAGCAGTCCCGGTGTGTATCGTGTCATTTGTCTTTTGTGTATTATGTGTTGTTTGGATATGTCCTGTCTTTTAGCTGAGCCCTTTGAGGGGCCTGTCAGAAACCCTGGCATCATTGTTAGCATCTGTGATCTCTGCATTCCTCGGCCTGGCACCCCGGCCGTTGAACTTTTGACTCAGGAGCTCAGACAGGCATCAGACTCTCTTGTCTCTTTAGAAGCATCCGGTCAGATGTCTTTTCAGGTCTTGTTCTGAGCTGTATGGACACCTCTGCCCCGCCAGGATCCATTATGGCGGACTAGGACTTGAAAGAACGTGAGGGCAGGTAGAGGCTTCTGGCTGTAGGATTCTCAGGCATCCATCTTTGCAGTTCTTGGAATAAATCATTCGGTTAGCATCATCTTCCTCCAGGTTTCTCTGAGCCTCATCAGCTCACCATCGGTCTCCCCTCGGTCATGTCCTTTTGCATTCTCTGTCCTCGCAGCTATTTTCCTTGCCAGGAGATTTCTGTCCGTGTTGTGTCCCTGTTGTCTGTCACGTCCTGTCCTGTGTCACGGGTGTCTGCACACACATTGGTGCCGGAGCTGCTCTGCCCTGCCGCATAGCCTGGTGCAACAGGAGAAGCCCCGGGGACTTGAAGTTTGTAATGTGGGGTGTAGTTGGACTCTAGGTGGGATGTGTAGATGGACACAGGATATCTGGAGCTCTTATGAGCCAGCCTGTTGCAGGATAACTTGTCCTAACTTTTTTTTCAGATTCAGATGGATTAAACGTGTGCCAGAGGGCCCCATCCCGGGTGAGTGGTTTCCCCTGAGCAGGTGAGGCACCGTTTGTCTCTGCAGCAGAAGTGTATGTGGTGACTCTTTTACAGCACTGTTCTTTGTCTTTCTTTTTCGGAAGTAAGTCTGGATACCAGCAGTCAAGGTGAGCAGTGGAGGGAAGTAGTTGTTATTGCTCCGGTCTCAGTTTCTGGTGCAGCTCTAAGCTTCCATTCTCTTTTTGGTGCCTTAGGCAATCCTCTCGGAGCCTGCCAAGCCCCCGTCACCAGCCGGCCGATGCACCGGGTTCCCTGCACGTGTGAGCCCTGTGGATGCATTACAGGACCTGGTGAGGAAGCCCTGAACTCTTCTATTTAAAGGTGCCATCCAGGTGGCCTTGGGCACTGGCCCAGGAGTTGCGGTGAGTCGGGGAAGTAGGGAGGAGGAGCGAGGGTCCCCTCAGGTTTCAGCCGTGCCAAATCACCTCATCTCCTCTTAACCCAGGCACCCCCTGTGACAACGGCCTCGGTCTCCGTGCGTGCCCCAAGCGTGTGGCCCGAGGAGCTGAGCGTTCTTAGGAGAAGGGTGAGTCGCAGACTTGTGGGGTTTTGGCCGATGGGCTGCCAAGATCGGGCACTGATGTTTGGTTTTCTTTAATACAGCTGTCTAAGAGACACCAGCCCGGTGCCAGCAGGAGCTTCCCGGCTGACGAGGTGGCTTTTCTTTGCACCTGAGACCGGCATCCCCAGCTGTGCGAGAGATAAGTAGAGGGCCACGACCCACAGAGGGGATGAAAGCAGGGTGCTGGTTTGGGAAATACTGGGAGGGGTTTTTGAGTCTGCTTTGGAGGTGGGGGGTGTCCATGGAGCGGCCCCTTAGGCCCCATAAAAGCAAAGCCTGACTTTGGATCACAGTGCTGAGGTGCGCAGGGCAGAGCAGTCCCGGTGTGTATCGTGTCACTTATGTATTGTGCCTTGTGTGTTGTTTGGTTATCTCATGTCTTTTAGCTGAGCCCTTTGAGGGGCCTGTCAGAAACCCTGGCATCATTGTTAGCATCTGTGATCTCTGCATTCCTCGGCCTGGTACCCAGGCCGTCGAACTTTTGACTCAGGAGCTCAGACAGGCATCAGACTCTCTTGTCTCTTTAGAAGCATCCAGTCAGATCTCTTTTCAGGTCTTGTTCTGAGCTGTATGGACAGCTCTGCCCCGCCAGGATCCATTATGGCGGACTAGGATTTGAAAGAACATGAGGGCAGGTAGAGGCTTCTGGCCGTAGGATTCTCGGGCATCCATCTTTGCAGTTCTTGGAATAAATCATTCGGTTAGCATCTTCTTCCTCCAGGTTTCTCTGAGCCTCATCAGCTCACCATCGGTCTCCCCTCGGTCATGTCCTTTTGCATTCTCTGTCCTCGCAGCTATTTTCCTTGCCAGGAGATTTCTGTCCGTGTTGTGTCCCTGTTGTGTGTCACGTCCTGTCCTGTGTCACGGGTGTCTGCACACACATTGGTGCCGGAGCTGCTCTGCCCTGCCGCATAGCCTGGTGCAACAGGAGAAGCCCCGGGGACTTGAAGTTTGTAATGTGGGGTGTAGTTGGACTCTAGGTGGGATGTGTAGATGGACACAGGATATCTGGAGCTCTTAAGTTATCCTGCAACAGCTTGACTCTTGTCCTAACTTTTTTTTCAGATTCAGATGGATTAAACGTGTGCCAGAGGGCCCCATCCCGGGTGCGTGGTTTCCCCTGAGCAGGTGAGGCACCGTTTGTCTCTGCAGCAGAAGTGTATGTGGTGACTCTTTTACAGCACTGTTCTTTGTCTTTCTTTTTCGGAAGTAAGTCTGGATACCAGCAGTCAAGGTGAGCAGTGGAGGGAAGTAGTTGTTATTGCTCCGGTCTCAGTTTCTGGTCCAGCTCTAAGCTTCCATTCTCTTTTTTGTGCTTTAGGCAATCCTCTCGGAGCCTGCCAAGCCCCCGTCACCAGCCGGCCGATGCACCGGGTTCCCTGCACGTGTGAGCCTTGTGGATGCATTACAGGACCTGGTGAGGAAGCCCTGAACTCTTCTATTTAAAGGTGCCATCCAGGTGGCCTTGGGCACTGGCACAGGAGTTGCGGTGAGTCGGGGAAGTAGGGAGGAGGAGCGAGGGTCCCCTCAGGTTTCAGCCGTGCCAAATCACCTCATCTCCTCTTAACCCAGGCACCCCCTGTGACAACGGCCTCGGTCTCCGTGCGTGCCCCAAGCGTGTGGCCCGAGGAGCTGAGCGTTCTTAGGAGAAGGGTGAGTAGCAGACTTGTGGGGTTTTGGCCGATGGGCTGCCAAGATCGGGCACTGATGTTTGGTTTTCTTTAATACAGCTGTCTAAGAGACACCAGCCCGGTGCCAGCAGGAGCTTCCCGGCTGACGAGGTGGCTTTTCTTTGCACCTGAGACCGGCATCCCCAGCTGTGCGAGAGATAAGTAGAGGGCCACGACCCACAGAGGGGATGAAAGCAGGGTGCTGGTTTGGGAAATACTGGGAGGGGTTTTTGAGTCTGCTTTGGAGGTGGGGGGTGTCCATGGAGCGGCCCCTTAGGCCCCATAAAAGCAAAGCCTGACTTTGGATCACAGTGCTGAGGTGCGCAGGGCAGAGCAGTCCCGGTGTGTATCGTGTCATTTGTCTTTTGTGTATTATGTGTTGTTTGGATATGTCCTGTCTTTTAGCTGAGCCCTTTGAGGGGCCTGTCAGAAACCCTGGCATCATTGTTAGCATCTGTGATCTCTGCATTCCTCGGCCTGGCACCCCGGCTGTCGAACTTTTGACTCAGGAGCTCAGACAGGCATCAGACTCTCTTGTCTCTTTAGAAGCATCCAGTCAGATGTCTTTTCAGGTCTTGTTCTGAGCTGTATGGACACCTCTGCCCCGCCAGGATCCATTATGGCAGACTAGGACTTGAAAGAACGTGAGGGCAGGTAGAGGCTTCTGGCTGTAGGATTCTCAGGCATCCATCTCTGCAGTTCTTGGAATAAATCATTCGGTTAGCATCTTCTTCCTCCAGGTTTCTCTGAGCCTCATCAGCTCACCATCGGTCTCCCCTCGGTCATGTCCTTTTGCATTCTCTCAGTCCTCGCAGCCATTTTCCTTGCCAGGAGATTTCTGTCCGTGTTGTGTCCCTGTTGTCTGTCACGTCCTGTCCTGTGTCACGGGTGTCTGCACACACATTGGTGCCGGAGCTGCTCTGCCCTGCCGCATAGCCTGGTGCAATAGGAGAAGCCCCGGGGACTTGAAGTTTGTAATGCGGGGCGTGTTTTGGACTCTAGGAGGGATGTGTAGATGGACACAGGACATCTGGGGCTCTTAAGTTATCCTGCAACAGCTTGACTCTTGTCCTAACTTTTTTTTCTGATTCAGATGGATAAAATCCAGGGCAGAGCCCCCCGTCCCGCGTGAGGGAATTTCTCCGAGCAGGTCAGTCACCGTTTGTCTCTGCAGAGGAAGCATAAATGGTGGCTGTTACAGCATTGTGCTTTGTCTTTCTTTTTATGAATGCAAGTACAAGGGCAGCAGTCGAGGCTGAGTGGGCGAGGTGAGCATTGAATAGCGTACAGAAGCAGTTGTTATTGCTGCGGTCTCAGTTTTGGTGCAGCTCTAAGCATCTCCTCTTGTTTTTTTTTTTTCTTTTAGGTGGTCGACCTGCCATCTATCCTGGCTGAGCATGCCTATGCCAGGTGGGTGAGAGCTTAAGGTATTGGTGTGGCATACTTGTCAGATTTGGGAGGTTGTGTTTTCACAGTATCTCAGCATGCTTTTCTGCTTTGTTTCATTGCAGGTGCTGTCGCTGCCCTAGGCATGCCTCGGAACAGACGAGGGCAGGCGAGTCGGAGTTTAGGCAGGCTGACTCCTAGGTGAGAGTTACACAGCAGCATGCTAAGCGTGTCCCTTTTCTCTTTGCAGGTATCTTCCAGGCAGCCTCCGGAGTCAAATCAAGATTTGAGGTGAGCCGGGGCAGTGGTGCGAAGGAGTCCCGGGGATTACTCTTTTTGAGGGCAATAGTCACGTTTTCTGTTTTGTCTTAGGTACCCTGAGGAGGCTCGTAGCCAAAGCTTGGAACCGGCAGCACCGAAGCACACACGGAGAGCATCTCAACGTCCATGTCCGACCGAGGATGGATTTTGCCATGGATTTTGCTCTTCCAAAAGCTAAGTGTCGGGGCCAGTGGCTGGGAGAAGGGGAAAAACCTGTACTCTCACAGGAGGCAATCAGATGTCAGCTTAGGGGAGAGGTCTGTAGGGGCATGGGCTCTCTGGAAGTAAAGGGAGAGGGTTTCCCCTCAGCCTCGCCAGAGCCTTTGCCGGGCAGGGCAGTTCTGACGCATCTCCACATTTTCGTGTACTTTGTGTCGTCCGCCTCCCTCGACTCGACATCGTCACGGACCTTTCCCCCGAGGAGCTCGCCTTCACGTCCAGAGCTACAGCCACGGTCACCCGGCAGTCGGCTTTCTTCTCTAGGCTTGCTGAGCCTCTCGAGCCTCTTAACTGCTTCGGCACTAACTTCTTTTAATGAGTTAGATTTCATCATCACTTGCCATCGTCATAGGGCTTCCTTTCCTTTGGCGTCATCAGCCTCTGGCTCATCTTGCACTAGGCATCTCGGGTCCCTAAGGGGACAGGCAGTTGCCACTCGTCTCTGTGTTATGTAGTCTGTGTCTATGTTATGTTGTCCGTGTCTGTGTTATGTAGTCGGTGTCCATTGTGTTCCATGTCACAGGCCTTTGTTACGTCTCGATGCTTTATCGGCACTATTCCGTGCCACATAGGCCATATTCTACTTATGTTCCTTTCCGGATATCCCTTATCCCGGCATCTTTACATTTTTACTCTTTGAGACAGGAGTGTCTCAAAGGGACAAGATGTTCTCGTCCGTCTTCCTTCTCACTACCGGCTTTGGTAGTGCCTTTTTTTTTCCATGCCATTGTCTTGGACTTCCTGAGGGAGCGTCTTACACCCTCCTCACGTGACTGCAGGAGTTTGATAGGTTCCATCTTCCCAAGGGGTACAGGGCTCAAGAATTAATCTTCCAGAGAGCTATCTCAAGTCCTGGCTTATATTGTGTGTACCTATGCTGGCTTACACTGTATGTACTTACACTCCACGTACACTTGCACTGTATGCATCTGCTTTTATTGTGTGTACTCATTTTGTACCACTTATGGTCGGAGCTGCCCTGCCCTGGCACGTAGTCACAGTTAGGTAGAAGAGTTATAAAAACTTTACTGTTCATCTGTCTTTTATGGGATTTTTCAGAGCGGGGACAATTCCTAGCTGTCAGCCACTCGTTGACCACTTCCTGTCGTCTCACAGGTCCCCGAGGCTGCCGATTTCCCCAGAATCTACCATGTGACGTCGAGGAGCGGCAGCCAGAAGAAGCGTGGAAGCGCATTCTTCAGTGTCTCGAGTAAGGGCCACACCAAGCGTGTAAGTGGGAAGAATGTGTGAGCGTGTGTGAGAGCACGTGTCTGTGTCTGTCTGCGTCTGCTCGTCTCTGCGTGTGTGAGAGCACATGGCTGTGTGTGTCGGTGTCCGCTCGTCCCTGCGTGTGCGAGTGCGTGCTGACTGGATTTAAGCTTGTGTGTGTGACTTTTGCTTTTCAGGTTTTTCAACTCATTTGTAAATTTAGAATAAAAAATCCCCAGCCAGGTTCCCCTGCCCCCGCCCCCGGCTGGGTTTTTTTTTCCCCTGTCCCGGTTGGTCTGAGAGGCAACGTTCATCCCCAAAGTTTGGGCGTGGACCATCCAGGGACAGGGGTTCTTGTCAGGCAGGAGGAATTTTTGGAGGCTCAGGGGAACCACGTGCCCGAGGACCAATGATTGCTGGGGTGTAATTTAGCAGTTGTGATGAGAGGGATGGTGAGTTTGTGTGTAATGTGAAGGGGGTGTTAATGGTAGATGAGTGCTGTTTTCTGTGTGCTTTTGTTGTTTTGGGTTTCCTGTAACAATAAATCAACCTGTAATGAAAATAGAAAAAGGTTATCATCTTGTGTTAATATGTGTGTTGTGTTGTATTGCTCTGTATTGCAGGCTGAGCACAGGGTGAACTCTCTCCTCCTTGCTGTGACACCTGGGCTGGCAGGGATGACACAGTGACCTCGGCCGGCCGATGCTGCCTGTGCCATCACCTGGCACTGATGTGTTTGATGAAAATCCTTTTGCTGGGATTTTTCTCCTGAGAAGCCTCAGAACAGAAATGGAACCAATAACAATCTGCTGGCTGTGGAGTGTGGGCTGGAGATGGTTTAGCAACAGGGGCATCTTGGATTGGTCTCCTGTGCATTGTTTCTACTTCTGGACCAATCTTGGTCCAGCGGTGTCGGGGCTGTGAGCAGTCCTGGGTTTTTATTATTCATTCCTTTCCAGCTTTCTGATGTCTCCGTGCTCTTTTAGTATAGTTCTACTATCTCATTTTCTTTTAATATAATAGAGATCATAAAAGAATATTTCAGCCTTCTGAAAGGTGGAGTCAAGATTCCTGTCTCTTCCCTTGTCCTGGGGACCCTCAAACACCACCACAATCAGCAGCTGAGCAGGTTTGTGCGAGCCTCTCAGTAACCCTCGGCCGGTCCCGAGTTGGCAGCCCCGACATGGCCGACAGTGGGGAGACACCCTCTGTGCCCCGAGGGTACTGAGGGCACCTGGGCTGGGGGGAGACACTCTCTGTGCCCTGAGGGTACTGAGGGCACCTGGGCTGGGGGCAGACACTCTCTGTGCCCTGAGGGTACTGAGGGCACCTGGGCTGGGGGCAGACACTCTCTGTGCCCCGAGGGTACTGAGGGCACCTGGGCTGGTCGCCTTTGCAGCACAAGAGACACCAGAGACATTGGTAGAAGAGAAAGGGCCGACTCTTAGCAGGGGTTAATCCAAGGTTTTATTAGGAGTCCCAAAGGAGCTCCTGCACCTCACGGGGCTCCTGCCAAGAGCCCCGGGAGATGTGCCAAGGTTACATTTAAAGGGAGGTGGAAACCGACAGTAGATAACATCCTACCAACCATTAAGTGACCCTAAGGGATGGATGCTGGGGCATAGACATACAGGACAGCGTATGGGGCAAGGCTTGCGGGGCTGACCCCTGGCCTCTGGCTAATCACTCGATGACTTGGACCGAAACTTCTGGATGGAGGGGATGGGAGGCTGAGTGATTGACAGAGAGCCAGGGTGGGGGTTTGGGGATGATCTCATCCTGGGAGAAGGATAACACAGGTAAAGGGAGGGGGGTACAGTTTGGGATAAACCATTTGGGAAAAATATGGGGATACAAAACAAAATTACTTCAAAGTATTACGAAGTATAAAAATGCACTAGAGCAGGTTTGGGCAGCACCAAATAGAATAAAATAAAATGCTTTAAAAATAGAAAAATTAAAATTAAAACTAAATAAATTTACAGTTTTTATTTTTTTAAATTTATTTTTAATTAATTTTGTTATTTTAAAGTGCTGTAAAAGTTCCATAAAAGGTAGTGCCGTAATGCAAGACCCTCAAACACCACCACAATAACCAGCTTAAATTGGTCTGGGCAGCACCAAATAAAATAAAATGAAAAGCTTTAAAAAGAGAAAAATTAAAAATAAAAATTAAATAAAAAACAAAATTAAAAAATTAAATGCTTTAAAAATAGAAAAGTTAAAGCCAAAAATTAAATAAAAAAATAAAATTAAAAAAATGCTTTAAAAATAGAAAAATTAAAAATAAAAATTATATTTAAAAAATTTTTAAAATATAATAAATGCTTAAAAATATAAAAATTAAATATAAAAATTAAATAAAAAATAATAAAATTAAAAGGTTTAAAAATAAAAATATTAAAAATAGAAAAAAAAATTAAAAAAAAGCTTTGAAAATAGAAAAATTAAAAATTAGATAAAAAACAAAATTAAAAAAATAAAAAAATGCTTTAAAAATAGAAAAATTAAATATAAAAATTAAATAAAGTTTAATAAAATAAAAAGCTTTAAAAATAGAAAAAATAAAAATAAAAATTAAATAAAAAATAAAATTAAAAAAATGCTTTAAAAAGAGAAAAATTTTAAAAAACTTAAAAATAAAATTAAAAATTAAAAAGCTTTATAATAGAAAAATTAAAATATAAATATAAATATTAAAAAAATAAATGCTTTAAAAATAAAAAAAATAAAAATAAAAATTGAAGAAAAAAATTTAAACGATTAAAAATCTTAAAAAATAGAAATATTAAAAATTAAAAAACAAAATTAAAAAAATAAAATAAATGCTTTAAAAAAAGAAAAGTTAAAAACAAAAATTAAAAAATAAAACAAATGATTTAAAAACAAAAGTTAAAAATAAAAATAAAAAAATTAAAAAATAAAAAGCTTTAAAAAATAGAAAAATTTAAAATAAAAAATAAATTTAAAAAATTAAAAAAATAAAAGCTTCAAAAATACAAAAATAAAAATAAAAATTAAATAAAAAACAAAATTAAAAATATAAAATAAAAAGCTTTAAAAATAGAAAAATAAAAAAATAAAAATAAATGAAAAACAAAATTAACAAAATAAAATTGATTAAAAATACATGAAAAATAAAATAAAAACTGTAAAATGCTGTCAAGTGCCGTAAAATTTCCGTAAAACGTTGTGCCGTGCAGCGCGACTGTCGTAAAACTGCCGTAAAGCGCGACTGTCGTAAAAGGTGCCGTAAAGCGCGACTGCCGTAAAAGGCGCCGTAAAGCGCGACTGCCGTAAAAGGCGCCGTAAAGCGCGACTGTCGTAAAAGGTGCCGTAAAGCGCGACTGTCGTAAAAATGTCGTAAAGCACGACTGTCGCAAAAAAGTTGCCGTAAAGCACGACTGTCGTAAAAACGGCCGTAAAGCGCGACTGTCGTAAAAGGTGCAGTAAAGCGCGACTGCCGTAAAAGGTGCCGTAAAGCGCGACTGTCGTAAAAGGTGCCGTAAAGCGCGACTGTCGTAAAAATGTCGTAAAGCACGACTGTCGCAAAAAAGTTGCCGTAAAGCACGACTGTCGTAAAAACGGCCGTAAAGCGCGACTGTCGTAAAAGGTGCAGTAAAGCGCGACTGCCGTAAAAGGTGCCGTAAAGCGCGACTGCCGTAAAAGGTGCCGTAAAGCGCTACTGCCGTAAAAGGCGCCGTAAAGCGCGACTGTCGTAAAAGGTGCCGTAAAGCGCGATTGTCGTAAAAGGCGCCGTAAAGCGCGGGTGCCGTAAAAGGCGCCGTAAAGCGCGACTGTCGTAAAACTGCCGTAAAGCACGACTGTCGTAAAAGGTGCCGTAAATCGCGACTGTCGTAAAAGGTGCGTTTTTACGACACTACCTTTTATGGAACTTTTACGGTACTTTACAGCACTTTATGGATTTTATTTTGTTTTTTATTAATTTTTAATTAATTTTATTTTTTAAATTTAATTTTTTTAATATTTTTTAAAATTTTCCTCTTTTTAAAGCTTTTTTTTTTTTTTTTTTAGTTTTAATTTTTCTATTTTTAAAGCTTTTTTTATTGTTTTAATATTATTTTTTATTTAATGTTTAGGGGTTTTTTTATTTTAAAGCATTTATTTTATTTTTTATTTTTCCTTTTTATTTAATTTTTAGTTTTAATTTTTTTATTTTTAAATAATTTTTTTATTTTTTAATTTTGTTTTTTAGTTTTTAGTTTTCATTTTTTATTTATAAACTATTTATTTTATTTTTTAATTTATTTTATTTTATTTTTATTTTTGCTTTATCTATTTTTATAGCATTTATTTTATTTCATTTTTTTAGTTTTTATTTAGTTTTTAGTTTTGATTTTTTTATTTTTAAAGCATTTTTATTTTTTACTTTTTATTTAATTTTTATTTTTGATTTTTCTATTTTTAAAGCTTTTTTTAATTTTTTTTAATTTAATTTTTTTTTATTTTTTTATTTTTAAAGCATTTATTTTATTTTTTTAATTTTATTTTTTATTTAATTTTTAATTTTTATTTTTCTATTTTTAAAGCGTTTCTTTTTTTTTTAATTTCATTTTTATTTAATTTTTAGTTTTAATTTTTCTATTTATAAAGCTTTTGATTTTATTTTATTTGATGCTGTAAAGACCAACTCAAGCTGGTGATTGTGGTGGTGTTTGAGGGTCTTGCAGTTACCCCGATTAATAGGTAGAGATGATGTTTGGAGGCCACAGTGTTACAGGTAGGGGTTAAACAGTTTTTTAGGGTCTTTCAGGTGATTTTTCAGGGATTTTTAGGGATATTTTAGGGGTTTTTTTGTAGGTGTTTTTTAGGAATTCTCTGGAAATGTTTAGGATACCTTTAGGGCTTTTTCAGAGCTTTAAAACTAATTTTTAGGGTGTTTTAATGACTGTCTTACTGGGGCGCCCCAGCCACCCAAGGCACCCCATGCTGGCGCCGCAGACTCCAGCCCAGCCTCCCGTCAGCGCCGCCCGTGGTCGCTTCCCCTCTCCTGCCGCTGCCGCTGCATGATGGGCCGAGCCGTGCCTTCCCCACCGCGCCCTCCCGCTTCAGAGCTGCTGGATGGCGTGGCTCCGCCGCCTCCTGCAACCACGGGCGTCCCGGCGTTCCCTTCCACGGCCGCAGCCGCAGCCCCGTTCCCGCAGCTCCGACCCCTCCCGCACCCCTCGGGCCCACCCGCCGCCATGATGACTGCCCACGCCGCCCTAGTGACGGAACCCACGCATGCGCAGTTGCTACAACCCCAGCACCAGTGATATCACTCTGCGCCAACTCATCGAACCACAGCGCTGCTTCAGGGATCAGCCGCACGCATGCGCAGTTCTATCTCCACGGCCCCGCTGCCACCCCCCACTGCTTTCGCCGCACCTTTGGTACAGCCCGGTCCCGGTTCCGAGCCGCTGCGTGCCGCTGTCCGGCCACAGCCGGCATCCCTGTGCCCTGTCATGCCACTTCTGCCACCACTGCGTCTATACACGGCACCACAGCAGGGGAAAACTGCAGCGCCTTGCATGTATCCTTCCACGTCTCTCCTTCTGCCGGGCACCGAGAGATCCCTCTGCAGCGCGTAACCGTGCACAACCGATACCTGATGTGCCTCCGTGCTTTCGCCTTCCACACTCCTAGCACCCAGTGGGACTACTTTGTGTCACGATTCGTCTGCACAGCCACATCCATGCACACAAACCGTGCGACGAGGAGGAGAAGGAGGAGGTTGGAATATGAGAGCTGCTTTAATGAATACAGGACAGACAGAGAATTATTTTGCCCCTGCAAATGCCGACCCTTTGATCCCAACACAAAAGAATTTAGAAAAAGAACTGTTCCCAAATAGCCCCAGAGACCCCTCAGTGTTTGGGACAGATTTCTCGACCCAAAATTGGACAGTAAACCCTGAAAATTCGCCAGCATTAATGCCAAAATTAGAAAACTCACAAAAATCTTTTGATAATTTTTACCTAACAGACTGGTGTGAAAAACGCCAATCACTTGCTTTTAAAATTTTTAAAAGTTTAATAGTAATAAAATGGTTATAAAAATAGTAATACAATTAGAGTAATAATAATTTGGACAATTTGAATTAGGACCATATGAGACAACAAAAACAAAGAGTTACGGACATCGGGGTACCTTTTTCTGGGCAGCACGGGCCCGAAAAAGGATGCCCGTTAACAAAGGATTAACCTTTAACAGCAATAGCCTGTTGTATAGTCATACACTTCATACATGATGCATAAATTCCATTCAAATACACGATTCTGTCTGGTCATCATCCACTTCTTCCTTCTAATCCTAACAGTGCCTTGGAGGTGGGAAGAAGTTCGTTTCTTCTGATAAGAGGGCAATACATTCTTTTTCTCTGAAAGATCCAGGTGTCCTGTGGCTGCTATCTCGCTGCAAGTCCTCGCTTTAAAAAAAGTACCTTACATAGCATCGTTTCTATTATAACAGGTTTTGTAACCTAAAACTATATTTAACACAGTACTTAAGAGAATTAATACAGCATTACTTTCTAACACAACACATATAATATTCATTTTATTATTTCCAAAAAGCCAATCATAAAATGCATGCATTTTTCACCATCCCCACTCTTATTCTTTGTAAATCCTTTGGCTTGAGCAATATTTCTTATCTACTTGCATCTTCTGGACTATACTGGCAAAATAAAACAGGAGATTACACAAGGAAGAAATATAAAAACAGTTGTAACACATAAAATGAAAGATCTTAATTTCTTCTAATACCTTACCCTACCAGCTAGGTTTTAACATTGTTTTCTAATTTTTGGACTGGTACCTCAGTTATTATATGCATATATGGTTTTTTTTCTTCTTTGATTTCTTTTGCTTTTTCTAGAATGACTTTTCTGTGCTCATCAATTTTCAACAATCTGATAGATTAAACTTTCTACAAACACCCCCTTCTTTGGCCAATAAATAGTCCAAAGCCAACCTATTCTGATACACTACAGCTTTTGTTTGGCTTAGCTGACTTGATATTAACTCCAATGCCTGGGCGGCTCCATTTGCTATCATTTCTATAACTGCTTGGAGTCTTGTAATACGACTCAATAGATAATTTGGGGTCAATACAAGTTCAATTGCTGGGCTGGTTTTACCTTTTTGTTTATTATTTGTTTTTTTACCAAATCTTGAACCGTATCTTCAAGATTAAATGTAAAACAAATCCATCTCTCTCCTTTTGGACATTCAATTCCAAATCTATTACCATTTTTTCCCAAGTTTCTTGTAATCCAATAATTTACTCCATTTTGCCTACAGGTTCTTAATTTGGATGGGTTATAAAAGTGGCTGTTGACATAGGTGTGTGTAATAAGAGAGGAACTTTGGTTTCTTTCCACGTGATGCTTTCTGCAGCATTTGTGAAACGATCTTGCTGGTATCCCAAAAGGGAAAAGACAACAAATGAGTGCCAGAAACAGGAATAACAGAGGTCCAGGCTTATACTCCCACCTCCCAGGCCTGTGAGGTTGCGACCCACAGCAGGTGTATTTGATCTTCTCGGTGGCAAAATACAGAGGCCAATCTGGTCTTGCCCTCTACTTCCTTGTCACTTTCTCTTAACTAATTTCCAGGCAAATTGGTTTTGACACCCTTTAACTGTGGTCTCTTACTGTTCTTCAGGTATCTCTCATTCACCAGGCACTGATAATTCCCATCCACAAAGCTAAGTTATTACTTTAACACTTTTTGCAATAAGAGCATAAATGTTGTGAACTACAATACTAATTATTCTCACAATTCAAGCATTTACTTATAACCCAGCTAGCATGTCCAGTATTGGAATGAATCAAATAAAGTTTACTGACGGAAATGGTAATTCCCCTTCTCCCCTATACAATTCTCAGGCTAAGGTCAGAACACAAAAACAGGCTTGATCCTTCTATCTGGAGTATTCCTCCCCTAAGGAGATGTTTTATTCAGGCAGTGCTTGAAACCAGTGGTATAAACGTTGTCTTACTTCTGAATTCAGTGTTATTCTTTGTACATTTCTTGGATCATTTGGCTTTTTCCAAACTATTACCACTCAGTCCCCATTGGAAAGTCAGTTTGGTATCACCCGGTTTAAATGTGATAGTCCTTTGATTCTGCTGGCATGAATTCACCCTCTTTCCGTGATTCTGATTGTTGCTTCGGTAGTACCTGGAAAGGACTTCTTAATAGCATAGTAATAAAAGTAAGATAATACTGCATTAACTTTTACCATTCACTTTTCTTCCAAACTTTCTGGGTTTAGCTAAAAGCTTTTTCCACAGCAGCCTCTTCTTCTTCTTCTTCTATCCAGCTGTGCTAATAGCTGCAGAGGCAAATCCTTCTTTTTGTGAGTTACAGTTAGTTAAATAAGAAAAGCTAGACCAATTTTAACACGAGATGTATCACATCTATTGCTTTTTACTTTTTGGGCAGCATTTAGTTGTTTTAGCCTTACAAACCCATTCTTCAGGAAAAAAACCCAAAAAACAAAAAACTTCTTTTTAACAGCAAACAAAACACACAAATGAAAAGACCAAAAACCTTCTTACTTAAGAAAAAAAAACACTTTGTGAGGTTTGGAGAGTCAGCAATCTCTGCTTTGATTTTATCTTTTAGTGCTAGCCCCCTCCCGCTCTTTTCACGGCCTTGCTGTCAATGCCGTGCTGCCACTTCGCTGCAGGGCCGGAGCAGGGGAGAACAGCCACGGGCATGGGGACCCTGGGGGCAGCCTTGGGTCCCTTTTGCCCTCTCTCTCTCTCTCTTCTTCTCTCTCTTTCTCTTTCCTTCTCTGTCTCAGCCCACTTACCGGGGCCGACGCTGCCATCCTCGACTCGGGACCCTGGCAGTCTGGGAGCCCCCCTGGCAGGTGGTGTTCTAGTGAAGTGTTGGGAAATCTACTGTAGCAACAGGTGCTGTCACTCTGTGATTATCCTGAGGCATAAAGTCAAAGGACAAATTAAAACAAACAAAAGCAAGCAAACAGCCCCCAGGTATATGTATTTATCAGCAAGTCAAGGCAGCACAATTGTAAACTAAGGGCAGGTCTTAGTTGGCTTCTGACATAGTGTGAAGGGTGTTTTTTAGAATGTGGAATTGCTGAAGTATAATACCTACTATTTTCCTGTTCTAATGCTGCTTATTTAATACCATAATGCAAGGCAACTAGAGAACTGAAATGCTTTCCGGCTCAACATAATGAAGTAGACAAATGTTCTTGTTCTTTTCTTTAAATGTCAGATTTGGTTCTTATTATTTTAAGAACTTCTGTTAAGAAGCAATTGGTCAGGCACAGCTTTCAGCAGGCATTTTGGTCCACAAGCCTTAGCTTCTCAAATGCTAATCCCAACTGTATTTTATTGCCAGTCTTATTAATGCAACAAGTAGCATGGTGTCACTTTTCTTATTTCTGCTATCAGTGAAAAGGTTACTGACAAAGTACAGCTCTTGGTGCTTGCATTTTGTGACTGTTTTCAGCTTTAACCTCGAGAATACATTGGTAACATTGCTTAGAGATACAGTTGACTTTATTACTGGAGTAAGAAACTCAAGCTTGGGACTGGAGAATTTGACGTGATTTTTTCAAAAAATACTTAGGGTTTTGCATTACTAAAATTAGAAAATTTCTTCTTGTGTTTGGACAGGTAAAAAGGATCTGTTTTATTGCTTTAAGAAGTTGCTTTGTAGCATGTTTGAACTAGAGAAGGTGATTTTGAAAGCAAGGGTGTACAATTCCAAAATGCTGTAGGAAACACTGTTAAACTTCATCAAGTATTTGATCAAGCTGAGACTAATCCAAAGTCAGCAATGTTTGCATTTTCTATCCTGGAATTTGTAAGCAAAGAATGGTTTTAAAGGTAACATATACAACTTCAAAAGATGGAGGAAAATCAAGAAGTTAAATCTATTGGAAGGAGTCTTGTGTGGAAATAGACAGATATTAAGATAAAGATCAGAAAACATAGTCAAAAAATACAATTGGTGTCACCTATTAAGTGAGTTTTGATGGAGTATTCAATGTCTAATAGAGCAGTTTCTAGCAGGGTTTTGGAGAGAAGTTATTGCTTTTCACCTGTATTTAGTATTGAAAAATAGAATATCCCTGTTATGTGAAATGAAAGCAGCTTACTAGCAAATACCAGGAGTTTGATGATAGTTCATGTTACCTTCATCACTTCTTTCTGTGTGGTGTGCTACTACACTGGAGGTGCTACTTCTTCCATGGGGAGTGCAGTCTGTGGTGTGGTGTGGTGAATCTGTCTGTGAGTCTGTCCGAAAGCTGGATAATGGGGTGAGTAACAGAATGGCATCTGCTGTGAGTTACTGAGGTACTGTCCCTGCAGGAATGACCTAAATGTAACTCTCATTCCTTCAAAAAAAGTCTTTCCCAGCCTTGTTATTGGTAGAGGTAGTGTTCTTTAGATGGCCATTGTCAGTAAGCGTCTTCTTTTTTTAACTTAAGCCTCATGCCTGAATTTGGTTCTTATGTAAACCCTTCACCCCAGAAGCAAGGCAAGAGGGTTTGTTTTCTGAGTGCAAGGATTCAAAAACCATCAACAGACAGTGTTTTGTTTTTTGTAACTTGCTGAGTAGCTTGAGTTTTTCTTGAGGGGATAAATATTTTTTCATTTTCTTTGTGTGTGAGTCGTCCCTTAAGGGAAAAGCAGAATATAATCAATCTGCAAAAATTTGAAGAAATTTTGTTAGTTTTGGTCATTTGCTGTCCAACAAGAATTGCTTTGTCCAACTTGTCAGTGGGGGAGGAGGACACAATCTGGGAAACATTGATAACACATGGCAAAGAGCTTTTAGTGTGTTTGATGTGTCATGCAAATAGAAACAAATGCTGCTGCATAAAGCAGAAATGTATGGCAGGGAGGTGGGAAACTGTCCCCCAAAACAACAGAATAAGCACAAGGGCTGTGTTTAGCCCCTGTCCTTTTAAGCTGTCTGAGAATGTTGTGCAAAACACAGCAGCAGTCATTCCTCAACTGAAATATTAAGTGTACTGTGTGCCAAGTAAACATTGAACGAGTGCCAGGAGCTTCCAACAGCAGGCTCAGGTTTCCACCTGGTGAGATTGAAGTCAACAAGGATCTCATTAAGCTGCTCAGGGAAACGTTGAGACAGGTATGATGCACAGCAATTTGTGAGCATGGATCTTACAAAGCCGAGGATGTATCTACTTATTCCAGATGACACCGAGGCAGCTGGGCAGTGCTCACCAAACCAAATCAATTTACTTCAGAGGACTTGGAGGGAAAGGCGTTGCGTCTGTTGGTTGTTTAGAAATGTAGCTGAGAAGTACTAGGCTGGCTGTTTTTTCAGTATCAGACATTCTGTTTGTGCTTGAGAGAAGATTAGTTTGGGGCTTTTTTTTTTTTTTTGCTTTAGGGGGAAAAATCATTCAGTGTGTAGGAAGTTGCTGAACAAATACTGAAACATTTCAAAATGGAATCGACATGCAGATGTTATGGCACAAGGAAATGTAATGCAGCTGTACCTTTTGATATGAGGAAAAGAAGAATGTTATGTTGGTTATAAGAGCAGAATTCCACCCTTTTTAGGAATGACCTGGAAAATGTGGAATTTCTCTAACAGGCTTCATCAGTATGTAATCAAAATGCAGAATTTGCCTCAAGTTCAAGACTTGTGGTTTTGATACAGGAGCTTCCCTCAGCAGCTAACAGAGCGTAAATAGAGAAGTGCCTGCTGGTCTGTGTGCAACAGATTGGAGCCTTTTGTTCAAATTCAGGAAAGCAATGCAGAAATTGCTTTCTGGATGTCACTGCACCACTGTGTTTATCAGCTGACAAACACACCAGTCAGTGTGTGTGTTAATAGCCACTAATAATGTGTGCTCCCAAAGGACATGTTATCAGTGGCTTCAGCATATTTTTTCAGCTGTGAAAGAGAAGATGGATTGAAACAAGCTTTAAATACCAGCCAGTGTGTGCATTTCCTGTCTCTTTCTCTGTCTTTTAATACTAAATTTTTCTGTTAGGAGACTAATACATGGATCATCTCTCCATATCTCTCCAAGCACCCATCCTGTCTCCCACTGAAATACACATTAAGCTCATCTATTGTGAAATAAATCCCCAGAAATCTTTCCAAAATAGACTTAGAGGTGTAATGGATTGAATTAAAATGGAGTGACATATGTTTAAAAAATACTTGGGAAAAACAGTTAATCCTGATGAAAGGTATAAATACCTTGCCTGAAGCAGAGATAACTTTGGATTGAAAATAATGTAATACATTTTAATCACTTTTACTGCAACCATTTTTATCTATGAAATAAGCTCTCTTGGAAGCTCTTTTCAGGTAAAAGAAGGCTTGAACAGTAGTTTAGTTGTGAAATCTGCTTAGTTTGGAACCTGGGGAAGCTTGTAATGGTCTGTTCTCTTTCCTTCTCTGTGTAACTGCAGTTGAAGAAGTACTTTCAGCAGCACTTTAGACAAGTTCTCAGGAAGTCTAAGCTTAGATGTAAGCTCCTTTGCTGTCACAGTAGTGCCGAGGAAATAATGTCATGTTTACTGGAGAGCCATTAAGTTTTGAGCAGGGAATCCCAGCATTAGGTACCATTGGGCCTGCTTGTTCCTGATTGCAATAGAGAGGTGGTACCTAACCAAAATGAAAACCACAGCAGCAGTTGTTGTCATAGGTTTTGCAGCCCATTCAGGGTGTCTTGTAGTTGCAGCTCGCTCTCGGCTGTGGATCCTGTTCCAAGGCCATTACACAGCATTTCAGTGCCCTCTCTAATGAGGCTTCCTGGGTCCCAGCCTGGGGCTCTGGCCAGGGACCAGCCCCCGGTGTGGAACACTGGGATCACTGGGATGGGGGAGGAGCCTCTGTTACTGCTTGCTGTGCTTTTGTCACATCTAAACTGGCCTGTTCTTGTGAGAAAGCTGGCAGGGGAGTGATTCTCCTGAAAAGGAGGAAAGCCTCTTGGAAATGAAAAGCCTTTGAGAGTTATTTTCAGAAGACTGTAATGTTTTCTCTTCTCTGCCTTTTGTGGAGTCCAATTAGCCTTGTCTTTGCCATCTCAAGTCATGTGCTGGAGGTATTAAATACCCAGGTGGAGAGATAGACAGATAAAATAATAGGGCACCAAGTATGTTTTGACCCCACTCTATCTATATCCAAGGTGCTTAATTCCAAGCTCAGCCACAGGTATATTTGTAAAGAGATGTAATCTGTAGCTGATAACTGTGAGGTACTTGAATGGGCAACAGGAGTATGAAACTTTTTCATTTATCAATGCAGACTTTGTGCAGCTACACTTCTTCTATTTCTATTTCTTCTTCCCCACAAAGTTTTAGAATATTGCTGAGTTGGTGGCAGAAAAAAAGCTACAGTCACTTCCTGACAAAGAACCTGCTGTGTCCATGGGTAGGTTCAGACTTCCCACTTGGTTTAATATGAAGCAGAGTTCTAGTTATAAAAAGCCCTAGACGTGTGCCTTTGGCATACATGATGTTGTGGCCTGGCTTTGTTGGTTGTGATTTTGTACAGTAGTGTCTCTAAACAGTTTTGGGACCTGGATTAAGTAAATATTGTTAAATCAGGAAATCTTTCACCTCTGCAGTCTCTCAGAACAGACCTACTCTTCCTGGAAAATTCATAACTGATCATATGTCGAGCACAAAATGTGGTGATTTTTTTGTTTTATTCTTACCTCCTTCTAGCATAATAGTGTGTTTTCAGGTAATACTGATTTTCTTTTTTTCTTGCATAGAGTGCACAGCTGCCCAAGTGTCTTGTCATTTAATGCACTGTTCAAATAAACATTTCAAGAGCTGAAGTGTAATATTTCAGGTGTTTTTACCTGCACACATTTCATCGTGAAGGTGCTGTCCCTTGTCAGCCTGCAGTGTGTGCTGAAGTGGCTGCTAAGCAAACAGCGAACTGCCTCTGAAGCAGAGTGCCTGGGAAGAAGCTTTGACTTTGTGTCTGTCACCTGGTGTTAAATGTCTTGTAGCAAATGATGTTTCTAGTAGCATTAAACACATTAGGTGAACTAATTGTCAAGAAACAAGACCATTATCATAATTTGCCTTGTGCTTTTGCCTTTGGGGAAGTATCTTATTGACAGGGTTTATTTGTTTAAGGTCAGTGTTGAAGTGTGAGTTCAGCATTGCTCTCCTTTGGCATTCTGAGCTGTGCTTACACTGATACCGAACTGCCATCTCCATCTTGCTAGTGCCAGCTAATGGTTTAGGTACTATCTCTAAATGACGTCTTCAAGAGGTCTCACAGGTAAGAAAATGGGCCTGATGTCCTAGGATAACTTCTCCAATCTTTGGCAGTGTTTTAGTACCTTACTTCAGCCTAACTCGTTGCCATCCTCACTGGGAGACCTTTACACAATGCAACCCATGGGATCTCTGTGTGCTGAGGGTGATGGGATGGGAGATGCTTGCCAGTGGTGCTTCAGTCAGTGTTTTACTGGCATTCCAAACTGCCTTTTTTCCAAGCTGTGCGTTCTAGAAAGCACTAAATCACAGGTGTCAGTCTTTTTTTTTTTTGTTTTAATGCACTCAGCTAGTTAACACCTAGTGCCTCGGGAGGGAAGCTCTGTAATGGTTTTGCTGTAAGAGAAAATCATTCCCCTATTGTTAGTCTGTCTATTTTAATAGTTCAGTGAGACGCTGCACCTGACTTGGACAAGGAAAGCAGCAGTGGACATGGCAGAGCAGTGGACATGGCAGCGCTTTCCTCGTGTGCATTCATTATAAAATCAATACAAATGTAAGTGCTGTGGAACAAGGGTGAAGCAATCTGAGGAGTGTAGTGCTTCTGCATTTCAATTTTAATGACAACCTTTTTGCAGCAGCTATGATATAGGTTCATCCCAAAATAGACACCTAGAATAGCCATTTTTACAGAAATAATTTCACCCAGAGGAAGGAGAGAGTGTAAAATACCTACTATGCAGAGCTCACAACAGAGCAAATGCTGACTCTACTATAAAATGCCAGGTAACTTTGGTGAGTATAATGGGCAGAATTTATTTAGGGACAATGAAAGGCAAATATTAACCTTAACAAATGAGGTGTCAAAAAGATGGGATTTAACATGGAACTGAAATGGTAAAATGCTGATTTTCTTTTCTGTTGTTCCAGTTCTGAAGGGAAAAGGGATTCATTACTAAGTTTTGAGCTTTTGTCAACTCAGTAGCCTTAGAACTAAACAGAACTCCAGTGCTTAGGTAAGTTTAACGCACTAATGGAGTTTGTCCCTTCCACTTGCAAATTTCTAGCCTGTAGTCTACTTGGATGTTCTTTCTCTTGTATTATCTGAGGTCCTGGGAGATTTCTCATTTGTTAGGTGATTTATGATAGTATCATGAGCAGTCTAATTGACACTGAATAAACTGATAGTGGAATAGCTCTGCTGACTTGATGAAGGGAAAAAGATTACATAAAAATTAGTGTTTTCTCCTGTTGTTAGCCTTATCTCTTGAAATATGATAAACCATGCATGCTTAGCTTTATCTGCTAACACATGATGCTCTCTGTTATCCTGGAAATCCAGGGCAGTAAAATCCTGTGTCACACAACTTCCTAGAGAAAAGGCCTTTGTTTGTTACAAAATGGCAGCACTCCTCATTTGTGTTTATTTGCAGTCAGCTCAGGTGCCTGTAGAATTTTGATGGAGTCCATTTATTCAAAAAGCAAGGACTTTTCACAGTTTATGCCAAGGACCTCTGGATAATTAATTGTAATGGATACTGTAAAGCTGAAAGCACTTTATTTGTGCTGTCATGTGCAGTTTGGGATAGGATGAAAATAGTTTTTCTTTTCATGGATGATGTAGGGAATGAGAGGATGGCTGGCTAGCATGTCAATGAGATGGGCTTCTGCCTTCAGTGGAGCAAGAGGTTTCCCACCATCAAGCCACTGGTATTTAATTGTGCAGATGCACTACAAAAGTGCTTAATCTAAACACTTAATGGCATAATTGTCAAAATGAGGCGTGGAGATTTGCTGCAGCCAGTACCAAAAAAGGGTTCTTGAGTTGGAATTTGGACTAGAATTTTCTAAACTGAAGTTCTGTGCTGCAGGAGTGGGGCATAATTGTTTTTTGCTTTTTATTATTTTGATGGTTGTGTTTTTTAAGGCAGAAAACACAGTATCTGTTAAAATTGGTGGAGGATGTTACATAATATCAACATCAACCTGGTTTATCTTTCTGCTGTTTTTGTACTTGCTCTAATGGGCCGATGCCTTTTCTTACCTCCTGTGTCATTACCATGGCATGTGTTTCTAGAGCTGCTTTCAGCCAGAAATGCCAGAGAGCAACTCATCTGTCACTCCATCTTATTTACAGGCAGTCAAGACTTATACTGGTTTTTACCTTCTGTGAAACTTTTGTGGTTCTGATGCAGCAAGAGCTTTTTCAAAAATGTGCTGCAATAAAAGAATTCACTTTGAATGCAGTGCCTTAGCAGACAACACAAATCCATAAACATCCCATGTAAGAAAAGTTGCCTAAGTGATCTTTGTTTGCAAATGCTGGGCTGGAGACGAACAACATGACTGCAAAAATGTTCTTTATACAGGCCATGGTAGCCAAATTTGTATGCTGCATTGACTACAGAATATCTGAGGAAACTGTATCCCTCTGAAATAAGTAAAATATCAGTCAAGTAGTATACAATTAGAAATAAAAATTCCATCTGTCTTAACTGTAATCATTGACAAATTCATGGATATTTCTTTGTTCTCAGAAATATGTTTTTTTACTTTACTAAAACCTTCCCCTAGACCTGTGAAGTGTTTTGGGGATGCTGATTTTTTAGGCAAGCTGTGGGTGGTAGGTGCACTGCCGAGACCTGTGTAGCCTGAGGCCAGTCACAGTAGCAGCACCAGGGCAAGCAGTCAGCCTGAGCACCAGGGGAGAAAGGGAACAAGCAGTGTGAGACCCCAGTCGTGGTGTTTGCCAGAAGCTGCTGTGCCCACAGCAGCATGGAAACGTGTCCTCAAGGCAAGGCAGATAGCAGCAAGGCAAAGCTGGTTCTGGAGAGGGACAGAGTCACAGCTGCTACAGCTGCTGGTCACTGCAGAGGCTTTGGTGGTGCACATCATCTTTCTCCAAAGGCCATTTTGGCAGGGAATTCAAATGGTGACTTGACACCTCCTTTTGCAAAGGAGTCACACAGCAGAAGATCCCAAAGAATTGCTGCTGCTAGGCAATAAAAGTGCCATTGGCCTGGCAGTGGGAATTCAGCCTCAGAGATGAGCAGTAACATCACTTGGAGGAGGAGAGCAGGGAGAATACATTTAGGGAGCAGTGTGCTAAAGTCAGGTAAGGAGTTCAACTGCTAAATTCCTTCCCAGACACGCAGGAGAGTCTGCTACCGATAGATTTCTTCATTGCCATTGAAGAAGTGCCCCACAGGATGGACTGTAAGACATCTCGCCCTCTGCCGGCCCCGGGCTTGCCTTCAGCACTTGGGGAGGAACAGCTCCTTGGCCGGCCCTCCCTGCGGGCTGCACTGCGAGTCCTGGGCGGCAGCGTTGCCTGGGTTCTGAGTTTAGTGTGTGCCCTCACGGCTTGGGAGAGACCTGCAGGGAGCCACGGCTTCAGGAGGAATGTAGACATTGGAATTATGTATAGCTGATAAGCACAACTGGTCTGAGGAACACGTACATCTCAGTGCTTAATGTAGTGTTGTGCAGTCTTTGCTTATCTGCCCTGTGCCAAAGCCAACTCCTCTATGGCATTAAGCATTTTCATGTTCTAGTGCTATTCAAAATAATACTTACTTTAAATGTTGCTGTTAAAATATTTCATCTGGCACCAAAATAATTCATTTTGTTTTACTGTAGCCATAAAGTAAAATGTAAAACTGTACAAGCTGTAATAGACTTTTTTTGGTGTGTAGGTGTTTTAGAGGTTAAACCATGATTCTTAAAAGCAATATTTCACAAGTATTCTGCATTTCTTCAGGAAGAATGTGCATATAATATTGGAGTGATTTAAATTAGAGGTGCTTTGAGGTTGTTAACCATGGAGTGCACTCAGCAGGCAGTGGCTGTACAATGGAGTGCATGTGCCCAGTGCACGCTACTAGTCACAGGGAAAAACAGCAACTGGTTTATCAAGGCACAGCTTTTTACCTTAGAGCAGTGGCCTAAGGGTGGCTGAGTGACATATTCAGTGGAAAGCCTAAGAGAGACCACCTTTTTCAAGAGATTGTTCCCTTTTAACTGCTAGGAGGGAGAAACCATCCAAACTACTAATTGGGCATAATAGTTTCAAGGATATGTCAGTAGACCAGACAACATGCAAGCAGCTGCAGTTATGGGCTAATTATCTGTTGTTTCCAGTTAAACAGGTGGTTTCTTGAGCCACAGAAGCAGGAAAAACAGCTTGGATGGGGTCTTTATTTAGATAGAAATCTTGTGTCCACATGGCTCTTTCAGAGGACTAATTAATTTGCAGATTTGTGTGTCAGACAGACCAGAGCATTGTTAGGTAAAACCGTGATAAATTTGAGAACAATCTGAAGTTTTTTTGTACTTCATTAAACATAATTCAGATTAAGAAAAGTATCTTGTTAAACTCCTTCAGATGTTTGTAGCTCATCATTCCAATGCCAGGCACTCCAAAATTCTGTAGCCTTCATTTATATGTCTTACTGTGTGTGCTCCTTCAAGATTCAAAAAAACTAAAAAGGTATTCATAGTGCACAGCATGAGCCTTGCAGTGTCAGTTTAAAGAGGAAATTAGTTGCTGTTTGCACTGGTCAGGCTTGTGCTGAAGGAATGAAGCAGGGCTGATCTCTGTGTCAGGAACTGAGCAGTTGATGCTGGCCAGGTGGGAGGGAAGCAGGCTGAGTGAGCAGCTGCTTCCATGTGGCTGCAGGGAGAGCTTCCTGTGGGCAAATGGAGCAGCTGCACATGGGGATGCTGCAGAGCTCTGCAGGATGAGCCCTGGTTCTAACAGAGATTGTTCTAGCAAGACGTAGTGTCTCTGAGGGCATCCTTTGGCACAGAGGCCTCTCTGGAATAATGATGGTTGCTCATGGACAAATGTGACATCATTAACACACGTTTTAATGTTTTTTTTTGTTCTATGTCCTTTGACCTTCTCAGCCTGAAGGAGCCTGGTGAGCAGAGTGTCACTGTGTGACCACTGAGCTGTCTGTGGAACAGCTGTGGTGTCCACACCTGCACCTCCACTGGAAATAGTCTGGGGACTTCTGCCTTTATGAAACTTAAAACCACACAGCTGGAAAAGGTTATCCTGTCATTTCTACTGAATTGGCTGCTGGGTTATTATTTTACTTTGCTTTTATTTAGTGCTTGGGTAATTCTGATCTGCCACCTCTTCAGCTGAGTTCTGCCCATTTTTGCCTTAATAGAAGATCAAGTCGAAGGAGTACTTCTAGAGATGATGCTGCACTAATTCTAATTTGTTTTAAGTTCACTCTTGTGTCAAACACTGTGTTGTCAGTAAGTTTTTTGATGTGGCATTAGAATAATAATTATTAGTCCTTAAATAAATATCAGTCTTTAAAATAGCAATAGTAGAGTAATAACAAAGATGATTCCTGCAGTCAAGGACTCACTTGCCCTTGGATACTGTATGACAGTGCCAGGACGTAGTGCCTCAGCGTTTGATTTCTGTGCAAGTGTGATTGTGGCGTTCCATTAATACTGGTTTGTGATAGAATCAACACAGCAGAGCTTGAAACAAACACTGAGAAAATGTGATTTTTGGCTACTTTGAAGGAACTGAATAATTTGGTTTGCCCCAAAGCTGAAGTAAGACCAGAAGTATTTCTCTATTTCCAGCCAGGGAAATGTTATAAAAAGCTGTCACCAAGTGTACAGTCTACCTGTCTTGTGTTATTCCATCTTGCAAGTGTAATCAAAACCCATCATCAGAAATGATCTTTTACTGATTTTACATGTAAGGAACAACTTGCTCCAGGTCAGTTATGGTCATTAGTAAATGTAACTAACTGGTGCTAATAGTTAGATTTTTATCAGCAATAAATGCCTTTGACTGTAGGAATATCTAGTTCTTTGGACTAGATATTGAAAGCCAGAAATTATCTCTCAAGTAATTTATTAGCACACTGTAAATTTCTAACCATACAGTGCCGATCTTATTTCTGGGAGTGCAATTGGAGTGATTTATAGGGCTGACAACACTAAGCTCAGCAAATGCATGAAGTGCTGCAACTTCCTTTTGAGGAAAAAAAAGGCTTTATGTTATCCAAGAGTCGTAAAACTTGTAATCATAAACCCATCTGTTGCTGTTAGCTAATCCGACTCATTGTTCCATGGATATTTTCAGGTAGCGTTTTAGTAAATTGCCTGTTTTATTGCTTTTGTAACTCAGTAACCATCTTTTCCTTGATGACTCACCAACAGGGTACATGAAAAGTCCCTTAAGAATATGTCAATCTTTGAAGTGAGAACATGTCCCCCTCTTTCACTGTGTAACTCCGTTTAGAAATTCAATTTCATTGTTAATGAACAGAATAAAAAGGAAAGCTCTTGAATGAGGACAAGAGTTATGGTCAAGGTCAAAATGAGTACTCAAAGCTGTCAGCAGCCCCAAGGGCATGAGATTTTCATCAACACTTCTGCTATTGCCAGTTCCCATGGAGTTGCTTTGTATTTCCTGTCCCATGGTATTGCCCTGGCTTTCAGCTGTTGAACTTCTCCTGGAAAGCTGAATGCATCCAGCAGACAGTCAAATGAAGGGCTGAGCTAGGCCAAGTGTGCTACAGCAAGTGGCTCATTTCCTTTCTTAGAGAAAAGTGTTGGGACAATCCAATAGAAAATGGAGACCTGGCTGGTGAGCAGTGAGATAAACTACAAACAAAAGGTGCTGTGCTATAAACTATTCCCTTTCTTCTGTTATCTCTCCCATCTTCTTGCTTGTCCCCTCTCCTGTGACAGGGACAAAGATGGAAATGAAAGTCAAGTGCCAGCCTTTGACTGCTTTATTGAATGAAAGGGATTCTGAATGCTTGAGGTGAGGGAAGCCAGCAGGAGAATGAAGGGTGCCATGAAAAAACCAACAGTGCTTCTGTGTTCCTTCTGAAAGCCTTTACTTAATAATTCTAAGTTATTAGTGCAATTGTGTCCATATTAAAAACAAGTCATTTTATTGACATTTGATTAGCAAATCAGCTTTGTTAGGACTGGGAATAATTGTCCCAGGTTATTTATTTCAGTTTAGTAGTATAACAGCACACGTACCTGCAGTGTGTGTTCTCATTATTAAAGACTCCTTGTGCAAATATTTAAATACCTAAGAGTTGGGGACTTGACATTTATTAGAGTGTAGGCTTGGGGAGGGCTAAATAATGCTTTTTAATCTAACTTGACAGCATAAAAATGCAAGTTTTATTAATTCCATTATTGTACTGCCATAATGCAAAATTATAGAGGGATGCAACTTGGATTTATAATTTACTTCCACCTTGCAAGTCTTTAATGTATTATGGTTACATTTGCTGAAATACATGGAAAAAAAAGGGATCTTGACTCTTACTATGTTTTTTTCCCCTTGCCAATAAAGGGCAAACAGATCGGAGTTCATTTACATAGCAACATCCAAGTCTCTGTGCTTAGAAAGAGAGTTAGTGCTAAATGAGCCTGACAGGTGGATAGTCACAGAGATTCTTCATTCTGGAAAAACTCAGAGCAGAACCCCAGAAACTGAAATTCAGGGTAAAATGCTTCTGCATGTTTTCTGCTTTTCTGCTCCCAGACAGGGTAGTGGGCTGATGCAGAGTTCCTAAAGAATCTTCCATGCCCACATCAGAGATGCAGATAAAAACATGTCTGGGTATTTATGCTATTTTTTCCAGTTAAATTGAGAGACGGAGTTTTCTTAGCCTGCTGCTCTGTGGAAGAGCACCTATTGACAAATGACACTCTTTTAATGCCTTCTGACAATAACAGTGCTTCCTGCCAATTTCTGCTGCCAATAATAATGACTGTCTGCTACAGCAAACAACTAATGAATGTCTCTGAATGACCTTTTAGCAACTACTGTCAACATTAACTACTCTGCAGCTTTTCCACCTTCCCTGGAAATTGCTGGGGTTGCATCCAGAGTGTGTCAAGGTAACTGACAGAAGGACAGCTGGATCTGTGTGAGTTTGGATGGCATTGCCGCTGGTCTAGTTCTGCATCTTGTGATGAACACTCGAGGTAACAGTGACAGATGATCTCTAGGGATGGGGAAAGGTGCTTGCCTGTGTGCAAGTTTGTCACCTAAGGGACATAAAAACCACACAAGAGTTGTTCTGACCTGCGCAAGGAGTAGGGAATGAGCTTTAGAAGCCACTCGATCCCATGAAGGTCACGTTGTTCAGGTTCCTTAGAAACAACCACAAGCAGGCAGCTTCCTAGAAAACAGAAGGAAAAAATAAGCTACAGGAAGTGAAGCTGGAATTGGGAAGCTAAAGTTCCTGATGAATGACAGATTTCCTGTGGGATCAATTAGTCCTCAGTTAATTGTGTAAAGCAGTTGTGTGAAACATGGGTTCCTGTAAGAGAATTACTGCTTCTTGGTCATGGCAGTTTTTTGTCATCTGCGCAGTGTGACCCCTTCTGATTCCCAGGCAGCTCTATTTAGCTTCCAGCTCAAAATGCCAAATCAGTACAAATATTTGAGAGTAAGGAATAAGATCCCTTGGATTTGAAAGAACACCAACATCTCATCCTATTGCTTAGAGAGCTGCTCTCCTGAGGCCTATGTCAGAGGACCACTCTTTTAAAATCTCTGTATGTGTAACACGTATTTAAAAATAGGTGTGAAAAAGAGGTTGCATCAGGTAGCTTGGGCTGCTCTGAACATCGCTCTTGGAGGCTATTTTTCTTACAGAGCTGAGAAATTCTTGTGTTTTTTGGCAGAGAGAGGAAAACAGAGCTGGCCCGGTGGATGGAGAAGATGGGGATTAGAGTATCAGAATCAGAACTCATGGAACACCAGTTTGCCACCTTGCCACCAGCACCTCAGACTCAGGTTTGCATCCTGGCTTTTTATGGTCCAGCTTCACCAACTTTTTGCTCTGGATCGCACTTCCCATCCCCAGCACAGGGCCTCAGTAATTCACAAATATATCCTACATCTCACCTGTGACCCTCTGTAGGGAGCTGTGCAATATAACTGAATCCTTAGAGCACTGCTTGCTTCATGGAAGTTGTTGAAACACTTGTGCCCTTGTAACATGAGGTAGCTGTTGGGCACAGCAATCTCATTCCTAAACACTGAAATTTAACAGCATTTTAGTAATTAAAAGGCAGTATTTTTGGTGCTTAATTTTAGCCTGGTGTTGCTATGGAAAATAAAGAGCTGTGCCTTCCCTCCTGCCCTGGTTCCTGAAGAGAAAATTGAAAGCCGTTGCTATTATTTCTCTCTGCAATATAAAGCAAGAAAATTCCCAAATAAAATGGCTTTTAGTGTTGTGGTACACAAAAGAAGAAAGCACACTGTAAATTAATTATTCTCCCTAGACTACATTATTATGAGATTGAGATAAGCTTTGACCTTTGCTGCATCCATTTGCATAATGCAGCACACAGCACCACGCCATTGTGGATTTTTCATCATTGCCTTGTGCTGCTACTGATAGTGCAATGTGTTCACTTCAAATACTGCATTGTGTGAATTTTAATTGCAAACATACTCTTCATGTTACATGTTGGACTAAAGTAGCGCAGAGTACAATTTATCTCTTAATACCCGCTGGCTTCTGGTATCTAAAAGACAACCAGGACTGGAACTGGATATTGAGAGCACAGGATATTGATCATTAGAAGGCCATAGAAATATTATGCTTAACTGGGGAAATTCCTGCAGAATAAGATGTTGGCCCTAATTTTCACTGATTGCACTAAAGAAGCTCTTTTTTTTTTTTTTCTCCAAATCCAAAAGAGGAGCACAGTTATACTTTCAGGAATTAATCTCCTTGTTATGTACATGACTAACTTTGGAAGAGGTGGGTTAAATGATGAAGTTATTAATCAGCATGTGCAGACAAAATGAAAACAGTTAAGAAATATTCTTTATTAGTAGGATACCTTAGATACAGGTAGTAAAATGGTGTGCTGGGCTGGCTGCTTGGCAAATAACCAGAATGGACAGATGGTTTTTCATTATCTGTTATATGGAAATACTAGGTTTGTAACAGTGTGTTTTGTGTTGATGCTTATTCATCTGTGAGAGAGTCATTTTCAGGCTGCTTGTCCAGGAAACATTCTACATCTTCCTTTGCATCTGCAGAACAGCTGCTTTAGCTAGGATTGTCATTGTTCAATTTCTGCGAAGCTGCAGGCTGTCCTAATGTCTTCCCAAAGCCAAAGAAATGAGTATAAAATAGGGTTTTGGGGCTGGGATCCAGGGTTTACTGTCTATGAGCCTTCTTTGTTTTGCTGTGTAAAATCTTACTCCATGCTCACTCTATTCCTGCTAATATATGATGTCAACAATTAGCACAGAAAAAACAGTTTCTCTTGGTAACAGTTTACAAATGGTGGGGGATACGTTGAGTTTAGGTAGTCATGCAACCCGTATGTTTGCTGAAAAGGAACATTGTAAGCAATAAGGCTTACAATGGTATAAAATCTTAATAGCAAATAGTTAGTTACTCAGGTGGTTACTCTGGAGAAGGTGGTATAAAATCTTAATAGCAAATAGTTAGTTACTCAGGTGGTTACTCTGGATTGGTGGCTGGGGATTTCACATCTACAGGACATAAAAATTAGAAGTTGTAAATTACAGTGTCTGTTTCAAAGCCTCAGCATTGAAGTTGCACTAGGTAAGGTGCAGAGTTCAGGTCTTTCAGGTAATCAATATTTAATTTCTCATGTGCCAATAATGCTGGTATTTTTGTCCAATTCTGCCACCCCTTGCTGTTGACTTGCACTCCTTGCAGTAGCTATTGGGAGCATAAACCCATGTCACAAGCTTGGAGAGAAGCTGTGGAACAGTCCCATGGTTGCCTCATGTTTATGGTGTTTCCAGGGGCTGGAGCAAACTCAGGATGAATCTCTCTGAAGCGCACACAGGTATCCCGTGTGTGGGGCAATACCACTCCTTATACAGTATTTTTCACTTTGCAACTTCATCCTGGTGTTAATTCTGTGAGAGATACTGAAGATGAAGAGGAGTATTTTTCACGTGATCGTGCAGTAATGTGAATGTGTTTTGTTCAAAACATCCCTCAATATGAGTGCATTCTATTTGCTAAAAATGAGAAAAATGCCTGCAGCATGATCATTTCACTTTATCCTGTTCTTTTGGATAATTTCAACACAAGGTTATCCTGATGTAAAATTTTCTCTAATGTGGTGATTTTTCAGACAAAGATTTTTAAGTCACAAGAACACCCTAGTACCATTTTTGAAATGGTAAATAAGTGTAGATGATGAAATAATCGAGGTCAGAGTCAAGGGTTTTTTCCCATTTTGGGAAGGTTTAACCTCATTCCACCTGCAGACTGTGTGTTTCAGTGGATGTTGCTCTTGAGAAGCAACGGTCATGATTCTGACCTGAGCTTTTCTATCTGTTGGATAAAATTATCTCCTTTGTCTTGGCTCAGCAAGGAATTTTGATGTTTCTGTGAACCTTTCTCTTGTGTTCAGAGTTTCATTATTTCCATCTCTCCGTTCCAATGAGCACGTCCTTCCACCTCTTAACTTGGTCAAGGCTCAGCTTGTAAGCATGTGGAATGAAACATTCAATCATGCACACCCTACATCTTAGCATAAAAAGACCTTTTTCCTATGAAATATTTTGAAAATTCTTGGGAATAATTTTCAAAATTTGAAATAGAAGAAAGAGCCAGTAACACAATATCATTTAATCATTTAATAGGTTTATGTATTAGGGTTTGACTCTTAGCCAGAGATATTTTTCTTGGCAGCCTGGCAGCTCCACTGTGGAACTGTGTGCAGGTCAATTCCCTTGAGAAGGATGGGTAAATTGGCTCCTGGGAGATGGGCACTGCCTGGCCCCGATGCTGCAGCGTGCTTGGGGTCGGGCTGGCTGGCTGACTGTCTAATAATAGTGTGTAATAACATAATACTCTTTTTAATTGCTGATAAATAAGATTTTTCAAGTTAACTCTGTTTCATCAGTGACCTGCCTGACTTTAGCCTGAGCTTTCCAGTTCCTGCTTTTCTTATTTTCTCTCCTGTCCTTCTGAGAGGAAGTGATGGTGGCTGGAAGTGTGCGGCCAGGGGGGCCGGGGTACCACAGCACCCCTGCACACTCAGCCTTGGAGATCTGGTCAGGAATCTGCTGCTGGGTCTCAGCCTTCCAGTGCAGAGCCTGGCCATGCTGCCATCACTGTGCTACACCAGGGAGTTCTCATCTGTTGGGTCCAACTCAAAAGCAGCCTTCATTTTCAAGAGGAATTCTTTGTGGGTGATGCTGTGAGGAATGTGGTGTTTACACTCACCCCATACTGGCAGTAGAGTAGAACAACTCCTGACTGATTTGGCAAGGAAGACCTCGTTTTTTCTTCACTAAACCTAAAATTCTTCACTAAAGCAAAATTCACAGGCTGGTGATAGCTGTCTCTACAGTGGAAAATATTTATTGACTTTATTGACAATTTAATAGACTTTGTCAAGCTTTGTTGTTTAGTTTCTATTGATCCTGAGACACATGGGGCTGCTTTTGCTTCCTAAGGGATTAAACTGGCAAGCACTTAGAATCAGATTTGGGGAAGGTGGGTGCAGAAAACTTTCTACTTCACTTCTGAAAAGCAGAGTAATAATTAATATTTCAGATAGAAATGATAGCATTTAACAAAATATGTGAAGTTTTTATTATGTGGGGTTTTTTTAAAAATCCTGGATAAATGAAATGAGGCTTTTGGAGATAGCATGAGCTGGATTTTCTATTGAGTTTGGTAACCTCTGATTCTGCTCTCCTTTCTCTTTCTGGTGCAACTTGTAGCAAACTTATTAGGTCAAAGTATAATTTTGTAAGAATTATTTTTCATTTTGAGCCTTTCCCACTTGATGTTGGGGAGGGAGGGGAATGGAGAAAAAATAGCTCCTTTCACAAATAGAATTGGAATTTCATACTGCTGATCTGAGCCTTTCTAAGATTTCACTGAACACTGGGTCTGGTTGAAACTGAGGGGACTACTCATGACTGAGGTATGAAAATTACATTTCATTCCCTGGATTAGGAGTTTTCTCTTGCCCACAAGAAAGTTAAGGGGAAAGAAAGAGAAATGGGTTTAAAATTTCCTGTGCTGTTTTCAGTTTGCTCACCTTTCTGGAGATACCTTAGCAACTGTAGGACATCTGAAAAACTTTGAACTGTGTCTTTATGTTTGAGGCTCTGTTGGACATGGCTTTTGTTACGATGTTCTTGTGTCAGTACTTTGAACTTAGCCAAGCAATGTTGGTATCAGCAGTGACTCTGATTAAACCTATGCCTTTCTAATTAATAATGCATTCTTCATGAAACAAAGAATATATTTCCCCGTGTTTTTATAACCTGATGAGTCTAAGACTGAATGAAGTCAATGCCAAGCAGCTCTAAAGCAAAACACTGGGTTTTAATGTGTTTCAATGTAGGTTATGAACAAGGAAATAGACATTTATTCTTAAATTTCAGCTACCTTTAATTACTTACTCTATGCATATTCCAATTCAGATTGATGAATGTTGAACCAAAAGCAGACCTAAAAGAATTAATTTAAATTCTCCTAATTCAGAGGCAAACTGTTTCTATAGCTTTGTTTTGAGGGGTTTTTTGGTAAGGAAATGGCAAGTATTTATTTATCCAGCTCCCTCCACGTTTCCCACCATCATTATTCCCAGGGATCCCTGCAGGGATAAGTGGTCTCTGACCCTCACCAGGGTGAGCTGCAGGAGCCTTGCAGCCGTGCCTGTGATTTCTCACAGTGGCAGAACAACTGCAACAGCACAGAGACATTTTGCTAAAAGCTCCTACTGTTCCCAACAGGTTATTATACAGGCAGAATAAAATGCTTTCTTAAGGACCAACCACATTTTTTGTCTGCCTGAAAGGTCACATTTCTTTCGTTTTTTTTCTCTTGTTTAGGTGAGAGATAAACAAATGAAGATGAAACTCAGAAGAAATGTTGAAAATAGCAGCTGGCAGTACTTCTGCGTGAGTATCTCCATTTACACCTCACCTTGCTCTTAGAGACCTTTGAACTCTATTTAAAATGAATTTTGATAGGTGGTGGCTGCTGACTATCTGCATTTCTTCTTCCATTTGTTTTCTGTGCTTGTTTGGCACCACTGCTGAATGTCACCAATAAGGGAATTGATGAGGAAGAGATGAGGAACCAAAACCCATTCTTTTTTAATCCCTCTCTGTTATGCTGCCCATCCCAGGTTTTGTTGTTGTTTTTGGTTTTGGTTGTTTTTTCAACTTCATTCTGCACCCCGTTCTTACTTTTCTTCCTGTGTCCTCTCTGCTGCCCCTCCCTCTTTCTGCCTCTCTCCTGTGACTGCGGGGCTGGGGAGGAACTTCTGGGGGCTGCCCCCCATTCTTGCAGCAGAGTCCCTTTTGGGAGAGATGTACTCGTGGAAAGGGCTTGAATAAAGCACCACTCTGCTGTCCAGGGCAGTTTGATTCCTTCTGTGCCTTCTTTGGGGGTGAGGAAGTAAGGCTGAGCGAGAGGGGCTGGAGACTTGGGGCCTCTGATTTCATCTGGGGCACTGCAATGTCCCTAGGAGGGAGAGCCAGGCTGTAGCCATGACATTTTCTGACAAATCCTCTCCTTAGCATTTTTTCTCCTGAGAGGCCTCAGGAACAAAATGTAAACAATGATTATCTGCTGCTGTGGAATGCTGCAACAGGTGCATCTGTGATTGGTCTCATGTGGTTGTTTCTTATTAATGGCCAATCACATCCAGCTGGCTCGGACTCTCTGTCCGAGATACAAGCCTTTGTGAAATCATTCTTTCTTTTTCTATTCTTAGCCAGCCTTCTGATGAAATCCTTTCTTCTATTCTTTTAATAGAATATAGATCATAAAATAATAAATCGAGCCTTCTGAAACATGGAGTCCTCGTCTCTTCCCTCATCCTAAGACTCCTGTGAACACGGTCACACCAGGCTGATGGAGGAGCAGGTGAGTGGGGAATGAGGGGGGGTCATGCTGGGTTACCCTGCCCCAGAGGGACCAAAAGCTGCCAGAAAATTCACACGGAGGGGTGGGTGTAGAACACCAAAACCTGTCAAGTTTTTCGTTTTTATAGGTATGGGCAAAGAATTGGAATTTATCTCTAAAACCATTTGGAAAGAATAATTTGGAAATAATCTATCCATTCTATTGTGTACAGGAATGCAGGAAACTCTGACTAGAGATGCGTAGTCGTTTTGAAACCAATGTTATAACGTTTTCACCTGGGAATGAACCAACCAAGTGCCCATAAACCGCAGGAACAGCTGCTGGGGCTGAAGGGAATCAATCCAAAATCAATCCCCGGCAGCTTCGGTCTCCGTTCCCTGCCTGCCCCAAGGCGCGTCCAGCCCGGCCCGGGCAGCGGGGCGGTGCTGCCACCTTGTGGGCACAGAGCGGTGCTGTGCACAGAGGGGAGCGGTGAAGCACAGTGAGGAGTGCAGAGGAGCGCGACCGGGCTTGAGCGGCCGCCGTGCGGGGCGGTGTCTGGGAAGAACGAGAGCGGCGGGGCCGGTTTCGGCGGGCGGCGGAGGCTCGGAGGGGACAGAGCTCCCGTTTCAAGACGGCGAAGCGCCCGCGTACCAGGATCCTGCGTGAGCCGGGTCGGGCTCCAGCCGCACTCAAGATGGCGGCCGCGGCAGGACTCCGGCAGAGGCGTCGCCGCCGCTCCCTACCGCGGTTCGCGGGGCTCCGGTGCCGCTGACCCCGCCAACCGTTTTCTCCCGCCGGGAAAAGCAGCAGAAAATGGCGCTCAGAGCGCGGGATCGGCGTCGGGACCGGGTTGAGGCAGCCAACAAGAGAAACGCCTGTGTGAGGAGCGGGGGATGCTTAAGGGTACCACAACAAAGATGGCGGCTCAGCCGGGAGTGGCTTCTGCCAGTACCAAAGATTGCGGAGAGGAAATCCAGGAGAAACGGCTGCTGGCATCCTGGGCTTGCCAGGCAGGTTTTGTACTTGATTGCAAGGCAGTTTTCCTGCCTCTGCAAGGGGTGAAAACTGGAAAGGGGGGACAAAAAAGGCTCACTTTTACGCCACACCCAAGATGGCGGCTGAGGGCGGCACTCACTTGCCCTTCCAATGATGGCGGCAGTGTGCTCATGCGCCTTGGGTAGGGGGAAGAGAGGGCGGTACAGGAAATACCCCGCTCCGTCTGATGGGAAGAGTGCTTTCTCCTGGGTCTAGGCGGCATTGAGGTCGCAACGAGTTCCAAATTATCCTTGTGCCTCTCCTGTTGTGACTAAATCGGTGTTCCCTGAGTGTCTGCAGCTCCCTGCGTGTGGAGGGAAGAAGCCTGTGCTGGAGAATGGGAGGAAGGTCCCTGCTGGTTGCTGTGTCCTCGGTGGGCACAGAACTCTGGCCAGATGGCTTGGTGAGTATTGAAAATGTGAAAAATGCGTATTTTGTGAGTGGCTTTTCGCAAATATTAAAATGAATATGATATGCGTTGTGTTAGAAAGTAATGCTGTATTAATTCTCTTCAATAGCGTGTTAAATATAGTTTTAGGTTATAACAAAATGTTAAAATAGAAACTCTGTTGTGTAGGAGACTTTTTTTAAAGAAAGGACTCGCAGCGAGATAGCAGCTACAGGACACCTAAATCTTTCAGAGAAAAAGAATTTATTGCTCTCTTATTAGAAGAAACTAACTTCTTCCTGCCTCGAAGGCGCCGTTAGGATTCAGAGGAAGAAGTTGATGATGTTGACAGAATCCTGTGTCTGCATGGAATTTATTCCTCATGTATGAGATGTATGAATATGCAACAGGCTGTTGTTTTTAAGGGTTAATCCTTTGTTAATGGGGGTCCTTTTTCAGGCTTATGCTGCCCAGAAAAAGGTACCCGGACTGTCTGTAACTCTTTGTCTCTATTGTCTCATATTGTCCTAATTTAATTTGTCCAAATTATTAGTACTCTGATTGTATTACTGTTTTTATAAGCATGTAATTACTGGTAGACTTTTAAAATTTTAAAAACAAGTGATTGGCGTTTTTCATAGGATCACTCCTGCTTCCTTTTCACTGAATTGTTGTAATGAGTCGTCAGCTTTTAGCCAGCCTCAGTTCCGTTTCTTTTTCATGAATCTTTTTGGTTGTTTCGATCCTGAACTTGCCAAACCCTTAATTTGCTAAATTAACCCTGAGAAGGTTCCACAAGCCAATGCTGAGGGGATTGGGGATTGGATAGTTAGGATCGTATGGCCTTTCAAGGGTTGGGTTCACCCCCTGATTTTGGTGCCAAGGGAAACTCCAAGTTAACACAGATCAAAATAGGAAACAGTTCCCTCATCAAAGTCAGCTTTCCAAACCTCTGTTCAGGATCCAAAAGAAATGGGAATGCCCTTGGCAAAAAAGGGCATTTTGAGACAAAGCAAGCTTAAAATGCCTGTAAGCAGGAAATCCAGGAGGAATGGCTGCTGGCATTCTGGGCTTGCCAGGCAGGTTTTGTCCTTGATTGCAAGGCAGTTTTCCTACCTCTGCATGGGGTGGCACCTGCATCCCACTGGAAAGGGGAGAGAAATAATTCCCCTCCTTCCCTGGCCCAGCCCTGGAGTGGGAGCAGCTTGCCCTTATCCTGGAGTTCTCCTGCTCCTGCCCAGCATCCCTCTAGTACCCTCATGTGCTTCCCAAGCTCTCAGCACTGATGGATCTAAACAAGGAGAACAATCCCTGTTCCTTCTCTTCTCCATCCTTGATGTTCCTGGGCCCTGCATCTCCCTGGTTATTCCCTGTCTGACTCCTCATCTCCATCCCACCTTCTCCCTGGTCACATCTGAGCCTGAGATGTGTTCAGCAGCAAATCCATTCCTTTAAAGGAAGCCCAGTGCAAAGAGCATCCAGCTGCAGGTAAGTCTTCCTGCATTTCATTTTTCTCTGGCCAGTTTTGGAGGGTTTCCCTCTGTGCTTTCCTGTGACCCAGATGTGTCCCTTCCTTTGTCCAGATCCAGTGCCAAAAGATTGAACAACTGCTGAGTGGGGTCTGGGGTGAGAATGGTTCTGCTAAAATGAGGGAAAGAATGCTAGAAGAAAAATGAGCTTCCTTTGAATGTCTGGAATAAAAGCACTGGGAAAGGGCACTTTTTAATTCAATTTGGTGCCACCTCCCCTTTTTTTATGGCTCATACTCCATGGTGAGCAATCTAAGCCAAAAGATGAAATGCAGGAGGCTTTGATTCTGCAGTGAGCTTAACTTCCCTTTTCTCCTCTCTTTCAGGACAAGGAGAACCACTGAAGTTGTCCTGGCCTTGCCAAGGTGTTTGAGCTGCCAAACCCAAACTGGTCCTGATGATGGAGGACTTAAGAAATTACTCAATCCAGCTAAATGCTTTAAAAAGGGAGATGGTTTGGTTATAGAAATATTTCTGCCTGAGACTGGGAAGAGATTGGGAAAAGTTAAACCCCCCAATTCTGCATAACAGCACAAGGATTTTTTAATTCTTTGCCTTTTTTTCCCTTCCTTTGAATGGGTTTGTTTGTTTCCCCTTGGAGACTGCACACATAATAGGCAGATTTTTCAATTAAGCCATTTTTTCCCACTTTTAGTCTTCAATGGAGCCCAGGTGCCAATTGTTTGCTGCTTGGTTTCTGCCTTCCCTTTCCTGCCTACAGCTTAAGCCCTTTCTCTCCTTCCTGCTTTTTGGCCATCACTGGTCATGCAGATGATGCTGATGCAGATGGCTGATAAATAATTATCAAACAGCTTGGGAATGGTCTGTATCAGCTATCAGTGACATTAAAAAATGCAGTATATGGACCATCAAGCAATGAATTTAGCAACAGTTGGATAGTAACTAATCATCTTTCCTTTGAAGCCCTCTTCATAGCATATTTCCTTATAAAGGGAAAGCATTTGGTTTTTATTTTATAAAATACTACAAATCACCAGCAGCCAGCTTAAGCGAGCATGGCAGACTGACAAAGACATGGTAATGTTTTTTCTTTTAAATCCCTCACAAGCCCATCCCCTACTGGGGAGGCAGCTCAGCGAGTTTCAGCCCACAGCTGCCATCCTGTGCTCATGGAGAGCAACCTCTCCAGCTGTCCCAGCCTCAGGAAAGCACAGAAGAGGGCTTTACACAGATCAGGGATTAAGCTAGACCCAGGTTGGGCTCAGCTCAGTCACCATGGCGCTGTTAGAGGCCTTAAACCCTTTTTCTATCGGATTGATTGATGGTGGTTGTGGTGCAGCCACTGTGTTGCTGTCAATGTGCTCCCCTGCAGCCTAGGTTGACACGGTGAGCAGGGGCTTGGGGTTCTGTCTCATGTGTGAAACATCAAACCAGAAGATAAAACAACAGCTAAAAGCCCTGCCCTGCCATGTGCCTCACTCTGCACCACTGCTATGAGAGGAGGGTGAAAGACCCAGTCAGTTTTAGCTCTGTAAAGCAGCTGCAGAGCAGTGATGAGTGCCTGAATCACATCCCCTGCAGCCATCAGGGGAGTGAGGGCAGGGAAAAGGGCAGAGAAAGGGAAATAAAAAACCAACAGAGCCACCAAGACTGGAGGATGTGAGGATGAATCCAAAACTATGCTCTCCAAGAACTGAAAGAACACATTTCTTAAAACAAGACATCCAAACTGGAATGAGGGACTTGCACTCTTTCCAGATCTTCCCAGCACCATAACCCATTAAAAAAAAAAAAAAAAAAAAAAGCCATCTGTGGAAATGGGATGCTCCTTTAAGCCTGGCAGAGACTTTCTCCAGCACCGCAAACCACCCTTCCTGTTGCTCTTCCTTTACCACTCAGGGCTGAGCCATGGAGACATGCTTCTTTAGTGTGTGTGTGTGTGTATTTCAGGTTTTTTTTAAACCAAGAAAAAAAATCAATATCATATTTTAAAAAGAACCCCCAAAACTTTGGGGAAACTGGGCATAAATGTCAAACAAAACACAAAGAAAGACTGAGCTACTAATGGATCTTAGAGCAGCAGTGGTGAGGTGGGAGGGAAGAAATATAGCAGACAAATTTAACACCATTTAGGAGGGTTTATGCACAGTGTTTTCATTGCAAGCAGCATTTAGAAGTGACAATTTAGTGATTTATCATATCCCAGCACACTCCTTCCCTGTCCAAGTGATAGGCAGAACCAGCAGAGCAGCTCTGAACACACTGTTCACTACAAGGCACCACCAACAAATCCAGAACAGCTCCACCCTTGGCCAACCCTGTCCCCTTGGGCCTTCTGAGAAGCTGGGATTTAGGAAAAGGCCTTGCAGGGGAACAGTGTTTCAAATGTCAAAGGCTTTAAAAATCTACAAGGCTATGAAAGAACATTTCAGGGTTTTTTTCAGCTAATTGTTTAGGAATTTACTTGGAATAAGCTTCTTCCCCAAGAGGGATTTCAATTCTACACATGCACAAAGAGGAGAAAACATGAATGCAGCGTTGAGACAGCTCCGTGCTGAGAGCAGTGGTTTTAAGGTAAGGCCCTTGTATATCCGGGAGGGTGAAACCTCTGTGTTCAACCCTCTGGGATCATCACCTGGGCTTCCTGTGCTTCTCAAGCTCTCAAAGTAAAATTGACCTAGCAAACTCATCTTTGTCTCAATCCTAATCCCTGCATCATCCTTCAGGTGTGTTTCCTCACAATGAAATTGGAGTAGAAAATGCTTTAGGAGATGCTTTGCAGCCCCTTCTTCCCCAAAGGCCCAATCTGCTTTAATTTTTAGGAATGCTCTTCAAGCACAAGGTTTGGATGCGGCCAGTGAGACTCACATTTCAGAAGGACCATCAATGGTCTGATAAAGACACAGCACTTTGAAGCAGGCTGCTGGGACTGAGGAGGATATTTAAAAGCTGTTGACATGCAGTTCTAGCAGAAGTGCAAAATGAAATGTAATGTAGTAGAAGTGGAAAATGAAATGCTGTTAGACAAGGCTGCTGCCCAAATTGGCTCTGCCTGGATCCACCTGGCCTGCAGCACAGCCTTCTCCCTTTCTCCTCACTGCCTTCTGCTCAGCACCGACCCAAACCTGGGCTATTTCAATTCCTGTCAGACACAGAGCAGCTCATGGGCAGCAAATGCAGCCTTCCCAAAGTGGCTGCCCATGGCCCGGCCTGCAGGGCAGAGCTCAGGGAGGAGGTGGCAGCTTCCTCAGTGGCTTTTCATGTCCTCTCTCTGCCATGCAGACACTGGCATGCATGGCACGGCTCTGTTTTGGCAGCCGGTCCCTTGGCAGGGCTGGGTGAGCACAGGGTGAGTACAGGGTGAGCTCTCTGCTCCTTGCTGTGACACCTGGGCTGGCAGGGATGACACAGTGACCTCGGCCGGCCCATGCTGCCTGTGCCATCACCTGGCGCTGACGTGTTTGATGAAAATCCTTTTGCTGGGATTTTTCTCCTGAGAAGCCTCAGAACAGAAATGGAACCAATAACGATCTGCTGGCTGTGGAGTGTGGGCTGGAGATGGTTTAGCAACAGGGGCATCTTGGATTGGTCTCCTGTGCAGTGTTTCTACTTAATGACCAATCATGGTCCAGCTGTGTCGGGGCTGTGAGCAGTCCCAGGTTTTTATTATTCATTCCTTTCCAGCTTTCTGATGTCTCCTTGCTCTTTTAGTATAGTTCTACTATCTCATTTTCTTTTAATATAATAGAGATCATAAAATAATATTTCAGCCTTCTGAAAGGTGGAGTCAAGATTCCTGTCTCTTCCCTTGTCCTGGGGACCCTCAAACACCGCCACAATCAGCGGCCGAGCGGGTTTGTGCGAGCCTCTCAGTAACCCTCGGCCAGTCCCGAGTCGGCAGACACCGGGGGGCAGCCCCGACACGGCCGAGAGCGGGGAGGCACTGTCTGTGCCCCGAGGGTGCTGAGGGCACCTGGGCTGGGGGGAGACACTGTGCCCCGAGGGTACTGAGGGCATCTGGGCTGGGGGGAGACACTCTCTGTGTGTGCCCCGAGGGAACTGAGGGCACCTGGTCTGGGCCCCTGTGTAGCACAAGAGAC